>NW_022590237.1:15799-19563 GCF_004348235.1 Phoca vitulina | reverse complement strand
TGGGAAAATTGGACAGCCACATGCAGAAGAATGAAACTGGACCATTTCCTTACACCACACACAAAAATAGACTCCAAATGGTTGAAAGACCTCAATGTGAGACAGGAGTCCATCAAAATCCTAGAGGAGAACACAGGCAGCAACCTCTTCGACCTCAGCCGCAGCAACTTCTTCCTAGAAACATCGCCAAAGGCAAGGGAAGCAAGGGCAGAAATGAACTCTTGGGACTTCATCAAGATAAAAAGCTTTTGCAAAGCAAACAGTCAACAAAACCAAAAGACAACCGACAGAATGGGAGAAGATATTTGCAAATGACATATCAGATAAACGGCTAGTATCCAAAATCTATAAAGAACTTACCAAACTCAACACCCAAAGAACAAAGAATCCAATCAAGAAATGGGCAGAAGACATGAACAGACATTTTTCCAAAGAGGACATCCAAATGGCCAACAGACACATGAAAAAGAGCTCAATATCGCTCGGCATCAGGGAAATCCAAATCAAAACCTCAATGAGATACCACCTCACACCAGTCAGAATGGCTAAAATTAAGTCAGGAAATGACAGATGTTGGCGGGGATGCGGAGAGAGGGGAACCCTCCTACACTGTTGGTGGGAATGCAAGCTGGTGCAGCCACTCTGGAAAACAGTATGGAGGTTCCTCAAAAAGTGAAAATAGAGCTACCATAGATCCAGCAATTGCACTACTGGGTATTTACCCCAAAGATACAAAAGTAGGGATACGAAAGGGTATGTGCACCCCAATGTTTATAGCAGCAATGTCCACAATAGCCAAACTGTGGAAAGAGCCAAGATGTCCATCCACAGATGAATGGATAAAGAAGAGGTGGTATAGATATACAATGGAATATTATGCAGCCATCAAAAGGAATGAGATCTTGCCATTTGCAACGACGTGGATGGAACTGGAGGGTATTATGCTGAGCGAAATAAGTCAATCAGAGAAAGACATGTATCATATGACCTCACTGATATGAGGAATTCTTAATCTCAGGAAACAAACTGAGGGTTGCTGGAGTGGGGGGTGGGGTAGGAGGGATGGGGTGGCTGGGTGATAGACACTGGGGAGGGTATGTGCTATGGTGAGAGCTGTGAATTGTGCAAGACTATTGAATCACAGATCTGTACCTCTGAAACAAATAATGCAATATATGTTGAGAAAAAAAAAAAGAAGATAGCAGGAGGGGAAGAATGAAGGGGGGGAAATTGGAGGGGTAGACGAACTATGAGAGATGATGGACTCTGAAAAACAAACAGGGTTCTAGAGGGGAGGGGGGTGGGAGGATGGGTTAGCCTGGTGATGGGTATTGAGGAGGGCACGTTCTGCATGGAGCACTGGGTGTTATGCACAAACAATGAATCATGGAACACTACATCTAAAACTAATGATGTAATGTATGGGGATTTACGTAACAATAAAAAAAAAAAAAGAAAAAGCAATCTGAAGTGAGCTTTAAGTATCGGGTTGCGGGTTTGTTTTTTTTTTTTTTGAGAGAGAGAGCGCGTGTGCGCACACACACACACATGTGAGTGGGGCAGGGACAGAGGCGCCCAGAGAGAAAGAATCTCAAGCAGGCTCCACACTCAGCGCAGAGCCTGACGTGGAGCTTGATCTCAGGACCCTGAGATCATAACCTGACCAGAAATCAAGAGTCGGACGCTTAACCAAATGAGCCACCCAGGCGCCCTTAAAGTTTCTAAAATCAATTTCTGGTCAATATTTCCTAACTAAGGCAACCTTGGACTAGTAAATGAAGTATATCATATCAGGCATAATTTCACCATTTCTTGCTAACTTGAGGCCATTCTCAGGAACATCAATTGTTGTACTATATTCCCTAAGAGAGATGACATCTGCCAGTGCAGGAGAATGTGTGCCCCCACCCCCACCACAGACAATAAAGCACTGCTATGGATCCATTCTAGGTAATGTTTTCTCTTTTGCCTTTGGGAGGCAGTGATGCAGAGTGGTTACAAGTACATGCTCTGGATTCACGCCCAGATCTGACACTCAGCTCCATCATTTACTAGTATTTGCATGCCAGTGGTGTTACACAGTAAACTAGTATTTACTAGTTGTAGGATCCTGTGCCTTAGCCTTTCTAAGCCCTGGTTTTCTCATCTAACAAAATAAGTCTGTGCGAGTACTTACTTCAGAGTTGTTGTAAGGATCAAAACCATAATCCACTAAAGTGCTTGACAAAGTACTTGCACACCCTAAGTAGTAAATAAATGCCAGCTAATATTGGTCTCTGTCTGGTGGTCATCTAAGGTGTCATCAAGCTTGCTTCTTACCATCACCAATAACTATTGTTAATTCTTGTCTCTATCCACCGGTCCCCAATGCTCTGAGGCATCCCTCTGAACCAGGGCTCCCAGGAATAGTCTGGTAACCATCTGTAATAGTGCTGCCCCAAAAGAAATATAATGTGGACCACAAATGCAAGCCACATAGGTAATTTTTAATTTTCTAGTGGTCATATTAAAAAGCAAAACAGAAGAAGTTAATTTTAATAATAGACTTCATTCAACTCAATATATCCAAAATATTATTTCAACATGTAATCAATTTAAAAATATTCCATTCTTTTTACATTTTCTTTTTTTTTGTAGGAAGTCTGCTAGGTCTGATAGTATTTGATACCTATAGCATGCCTGAACTCAAATGGGGCACACTTCAAACACCAAACGGTCATATGTGGCCAGCAGCTACACTGTTAGCTGCTTGTTACTTTCAAGATTCCGACCACAGAAAGACATCCCCCCCGTCTTCAAAAACATCAAAAGCCATTTATTAAAGAAACCAATGGATGGACGAAAGGAAAGAAAGGAGGAGGAAGGGAGGAAGCGCAGGTGTTGCGGACCTGCATAGACGTCTGGGCCTCATGTTGCATTAAGCACTTGAGCCATGGGGTCAGAGAGAATGGGTTCAAATCCCACTTCCTCCACTGACTAGCTGCAACAAGACTTTCACCAATAACCTCTTCAACTCTCTTATTTCCCGGGGATAAGCTATGGATAAAAATAACCTCTCTTTCATAAGATCGTTATGAGTTTAAAGGTTGTAGAGGGAAAGGAGTTTCCATACATAAAGCTCTGCTTTGTCAAAGGTCAGAAATGGGGGTAGGAAACATTGATGAGGGGGATATGGAGCAAATTAGCTTGAGGTAATAAAGGGGCCACAGTAGAGGGAAAACTGTTCATGTTATAGTCACAATGCCTGTGTTAAAAATGCCCAGTTACACAAAATAACTTAAACAGCGGCAGCTATTAATAAAATGATTGCAGTGACATTTCTAAAGCCCTCAATGGTTTGCTACCTCGTTAGCCCGCCTCCTTTCTTCTTGGCAGTAGCATAAGCAAGGGGGAGGAGGGGAGGGCGGCTGATCGCCAGAATTTGGAGAACCAAGGTTTTTTAGGAGTGCCTATATTAACCACAGCTTCTGGCCTCAATGAGATCGGACTACTGAATGTGCCTAAATCTTTCTTTGAAGGATGAGGTTCCTGTCATGCCACAAATGTAATCTGAATATTACTCTTCACTGTATAAATACATAAAATTAGATGAAATGTTTACTGTCCCTAAAACTTTCCCGGAAAGTCAGTTTTGTGAAGGTTCCTGATATTTTGTTTTAAACTTGCTCTTCCTATTTTTTGAGTTATTTTATTTTATTAAGATTTTCTTTATTTGAGAGAGAGAGCGCGCGAGTGAGAGAGAGAGAGAGAGAGAGAGCATAAGC
>NW_022590237.1:0-15699 GCF_004348235.1 Phoca vitulina | reverse complement strand
AGAGGGAGAAGCAGACTCCCTGCTGAGCAGGGAGCCCAATGCAGGTCGATCCCAGGACCGCAGGACAATGACCTGAACCAAAGACAGCCGCTTAACCAACTGAGCCACCCAGGCGCCCCTTAAATTTGCTCTTATGTGCTCCCCACCCTTCCAAGAAAAATCCAATTAAAAACAAAACAAAACAAAACAACAACAAAGTGAGTCTGGTCTGCAAATGAAGATTTTTAATATCTACCCATCTGAATAATCCAAGTCACTATACTCTCCAATTTATGTTGAGTTTCTTAAGGACAACAAACATGACGTCTCTATTCCAGGGACCTTCTAAACCAAACTTTCTCTAGAAAGTATTCC
Organism: Phoca vitulina; assembly: GCF_004348235.1. Taxonomy (NCBI): domain Eukaryota; kingdom Metazoa; phylum Chordata; class Mammalia; order Carnivora; family Phocidae; genus Phoca; species Phoca vitulina. Next base: position 15,345 of record NW_022590237.1, on the reverse strand, counting down.
ATATAATATCAGTGTCCCTTGAGATTACATGTGTCCCATAAAATCAAATAAAAATAACAGGTCCTACTAAAATGAATTCAGCTTTGACACACTTTTGTTTACTGCAAGACTTCTTGGAGTCTTTAATACACTCACGTACACAGATTTCAAACTGCTATGCTCAGCCATTATTATCATTTTACCAGTCTACAAATGAGAAAAATAGTAATATGAATTGAGAATCACATGATAGGGAGAGAGTCTAATTATTCCAGGGAAACAGACATTCTTTACAGATCTTGCACTGAGTTTCTGGCCTAATGTGCTGTGCACTGTGCATTTCTCCCTTTTATCATCCCTTATATATATCAATCTTGAATACATATATAGCAATTAACCCATCAGAAGCCTCCAAATGAAGACAATTTATTATACAGGGAGGGAGAAAGAAGGGAAGAGAAAGGACTGGAGGGGGAAGAAGGGAGGAGGGGGAAATTCCTTTGAATAACTTAGTGTAAACATCACTTCATATTCGCAGCTAAGCTAAAATGCCTAAATGCTTTCATCAGGATGAAGGGACATGAAATACACACTTGTACCTAACCTAGCCCTTGGAAAATAAGCCTCATTTTCAAAACAACCAAACAGCTGTTCAGCAGAAGCAGAGCACAATTCATCCTTTCCAGCCTTTATTTTTAGATGCCACTTAAGCAAAACAATAATTTTCTAAAGAATATCATTAAGATCCGTAGGTGTCATCTCATTATTTTCGAGTTTTAATTCGTGTCATATCAGTCACACATTTTTCCCTCCGAAATCACATCATTATATCATAGTCCAAAAGAAATTCCTTGCCTTTGAATAAAACAATCTATAAATTTAAAAATGTACAGATTCTAAAACAGGACAATCTACCCAGATTGTTAGGGTCACTCACGGATTTAAACACAGGGAGCCTAAAAGTCTGCCCCATTTTTCAAATGATAATTTGCAGACTTGTGCATGTCTAAAAAAATGTGTACCTTTATCATCTAAAGCACATTTTACAAAATGTATAAAGAAAAAGAATATGCTTAATAGATCACAGGATTTCATGGGCAGAAGTGAATGCTAATTGCCTGCTGGAATCTTTAATGAAACCTAATTGCTGGCTTGAGCTGTCACCACTGACCCTGGTAACAGACTAGTACACCCTTCATAAACCTAATACAGCATAATCCTCCTTCATTACGGTTATTATAGCTCTGCAGTGGGACACGTCTGAAAATAAACTCAGCTGCCTCTTCTCTAAATGGAGGTGTCACTTCTCCATCCCGGAGCAAGTAAGTGTTGATGGCAGAAGTCACCCTTACAACAAGTGGTACCACTTCATAGCCCAGATCGCCTTCCAAACCCAGCCTCAACACGCCCCCTGCAAGGCCACTGCAGAAACCACCACCATGCTCCATGGTGATGGGGGAGGGGCCAGGGGCTAAAAAAAACGGAAACCACCTGAAAGCAGCAAACCATCACCCACCACCAGCAGGCAAATGGGAAAAGTGGAAGAAATTATTTCTTGTTAAAACAACTGGGTTTGATTCAGGAAATCCATGTGTAAATCCATTTCATTTACAGCCTACGTTTCAGATATTGAGTCCAAGAGATAGTCCCTTCAATTTGCTTTGAAGGTTGTTTTTTTGGGGGGGGTAGAAATACTTTAAAATAAGAAAACATGGGGCGCCTGGGTGGCTCAGTCGTTAAGCATCTGCCTTCGGCTCAGGTCATGATCTCAGGGTCCTGGGATCGAGCCCCGCATCGGGCTCCCTGCTCCGCGGGAAGCCTCCTTCTCCCTCTCCCACCCCCCTGCTTGTGTTCCCTCTCTCGCTGTGTCTCCCTCTGTCAAATAAATAAATAATATCTTAATAAAACATTTTTTTAAATAAAATAAAACATGACTTCAATTAAAAACATTAATCTGACCTCTAGTATTCAACAATTCCCCCAATCTTACTCTGCAGCAGGTGCCAAGACCCCAAAGATAAATAAATCACAAAACACACCCAGGAAGAGCTCACCACTTTGGAGAGGTAGAGGAACAAGTGAATGGAACACAATGTGAGGCATATTCCTAAAGAATGGGTGAGGTAAGACAGCAAGGCAGATCAAGTGACAATGAACTCTCCTAAGGATCACAAGGACAGGTCAGACAAAACATCCACAAAGACATAAAAATCAGGGCGCCTGGGTGGCTCAGTTGGTTAAGCGACTGCCTTCGGCTCAGGTCATGATCCTGGAGTCCCTGGATCGAGTCCCACATTGGGCTCCCTGCTCGGCAGGGAGTCTGCTTCTCCCTCTGACCCTCCCCCCTCTCATGTGCTCTCTCTCATTCTCTCTCAAATAAATAAATAAAATCTTTAAAAAAAAAAAAAAAGACATAAAAATCATACTAGACGTTAAAAAACAGAGGCGGAGAGGATTACGTGACCAGGTGTGAAAAAGAATTTAAGGGAAGAGTAACAGCAGGAGTGGACGCCCAAGATTTCAACTGTGAGAAAGGTTTGCGGAAGGGTGACAGGGAGCTAAGAGAGGCAGGGGTGCCAGTCAGGTTAGGTGGGAACAAGAGCCTGCAGTCTCCAATGCTCCGCTAGGGAGTCTGCATTTCAACGTGGACCATTTTGTGTGTTTTTTATATTAGGTATTTTATTTTTTAAAGATTTTATTTATTTATTCGGAGAGAGAGAGAGAGAGAGCACAAGTTGGAGAGGAGGGAGAGGGAGAAGCAGACTCCCCGCGGAGCAGGGAGCCCGACGCGGGGCTCGATCCCAGGACCCTGGGATCATGACCTGAGCGGAAGGCAGACGCTTAACCCACTGGGCCACCCAGGCGCCCCTAAATTAGGTATTTTAGACTACAGGAGAATATAGTAAACATGTATGTTCCCACCACCCAGCTTGGGGGAAAAAAAGCAATAAAACCACATCACATCTCAGCCCTCACCTCCCCCTTTCCCCCATCCACCCCCTGTATTTGGGTGTTTATCCTTCTGACATTTGCTGATACTTTTACTACAGACACAGGCGTCTCCAAACAATATAAGGTGGCAAGACAGATCCCGAGCAGGAGAGAGAAAATATCAGATGTGTTTAAAACAAGACTCTGTCGTGTGGGGGGTAGACTGGCCTCCACACTGGAAGCAGTGGGACAGGTGACAAAAAGGTGTGGAGAGAGCTGTCGTCACTGAAGGACTGTCATAATGAAGAGAGAAGGGGCAGCCTCCGCCTTGGAGGGCGTTCGTGGGGCAAGGAGGAGGTAGACCTGAATGAACCATGGCCGGTGAAGCCCGAGGCGGGATGTGGACAGAAGTGCGGTAGGTGACAGGCCCGGGCCGACATCGGTGAGGGTAATGAGGCAGATCGGCCAGGGCACAAAGCCCAACCTGGTAAGGGCCAGGAGCAAAGGGGCAGGAGGACCTGACCAGGGAGTGACAATGGGGAAGGCTGCCCAGAGAGGTGGGATTTAAGGTGGGTCTCAAGGGACAGTTTTGACAAGCAGTGCTGAGTGGGAGGATTCCTGGGCAGGGGAACAGCATAACTAGAGGTGGAAAAAATTATTGGGCCTGTTCAGGAAACAGCTGCAGCTTGGCAGAACCCTGGGGGACATAAATCTGAAGAAATCAGAGGGCCACATGGGGGATTATTTGCGGAGAACCTTAAATATCAAGATGAAGTGTGTATAGTGTGTACACGTAATTCATAATAAATTCACTTTCATGACCATGAAATCTGCCTTAATCCCAAGTAAAATAATGGCAACAGCCAATATTGTGATTTGGGGGATAACATCAATGATATCATTGCTGCTTATTATAGTCCTATATGCAGAACAGGCTGTCTTGGTGAAGGGCAGGCTGGCGAATCTGCTGGGACACAGTGTCATGGAGGGTCTCCCTCTCACTTTAAAAACTAGTAACCCAGGGGCGCCTGGGTGACTCAGTCTGTTAAGTGGCTGTCTTCGGCTCAGGTCATGATCTCAGGGTCCTGGGATCGAGCCCCACCTCAGGTTCCCTGCTCAGTGGGAAGTCTGCTTTTCCTCTCCCTCTGCTGCTCCCCCTGCTTGTGCTCTCTCTCTCAAATAAATAAATAAAATCTTAAAAAAAAAAAAAAAAAAGTAACCCAGAGGTTGAATGAGTAATTCTGCCTCTTCCTCTTTAATATAAGGTACAAAATGCATAGAAAGGAAGTTAACCATATTCTAATCAATGTATCTAAACCTGTAAAAACAATTTTGTCTTATGCCTTTGTCCTCCAAATGTTCCTACTACTTAATCCTTCTGTGATATGTACACTCCCTTGATCTGCAAGGTTCCCTAGGTTTGAAAAGTGAGGGGAAAAAATTATCACATTTTTAAAAGTTCCCAAGTAAAGCAAAATAATACTAAGAACCAAAGTATCAGTAACTTCAGAAAACAGCTTAGGGATGTGATCCATCTCCTTAAGTGAACAAATTAGATGTGTATAATAAATAGCACCGATACCTGTTTAATTTTTAAAAATCACATACAGGGGCACCTGGGTGGCTCAGTTGTTAAGCCTCTGTCTTCGGCTCAGGTCATGATCCCAGAGCCCTGGGATCGGGCCCCACATCGGGCTTCCTGCTCGGCCAGGAGCCTGCTTCTCCCTCACCCGCTCCCCTTGCTTGTGTTCCCTTTCTAGCTGTCTCTCTCTGTCAAATAAATAAATAAAATCTTTAAAAAATAAAAATAAAAATAAAAAAATAAAAAATAAATAAAAATCACATACAGTCATTAACATGATGTAATTTTCCCAGAGCACTGAACCTATTAGAGACTAAATAATAAAAACTCCATTCCATTCTTTGAAAACTAGAAATAGTAATTGTACCTACTTCATAGGGTCATTAAAAAATTTAATGAAAGCATTTCAAGCACTACAAGCATCGGGATAGAGTCAGCAATGATACATGTAAGCCACGGCTACTGCCATCCAACATCCGTACAGGGTGGAAATTCTAATTCTGAACCAAGCCAATGTGATTACTGGTGGAAAGGCTTATTAACTTAGTAGAAGAGATAAGGAGATAAACATATAGTAAGATGAGACACAGCTCACCAACATGTAAGTGCAAAGTGCTTTGGGACTATAAAGAAAGGAATGCCTAACTGGTGGTGGGAAGGAATGTCAGGGAAGGTGAAGCTTTAGTTGAATGTGCAGAGGCTAAACAGGTAGCAAAAGGGACAGGTCGGTCTGGGTGGGAGTGTAACAGAGACAGGAGAATTCACCACCACCAAGTGTTAGGGCACTAACATGGAGAGAGAGAGCAGTAGATAATGGGAAGGGAGTCAGGGGTTAAAGAAGCTTTATCACACAGGTAATAAGAATCAAAAGAATTTAGGGCGCCTGGGTGGCTCAGTTGGTTAAGCGACTGCCTTCGGCTCAGGTCATGATCCTGGAGTCCCGGGATCGAGTCCCGCATCGGGCTCCCTGCTCTGCAGGGAGTCTGCTCCTCCCTCTGACCCTCCCCCCTCTCATGTGCTCTCTCTCTCATTCTCTCTCTCTCAAATAAATAAATAAAATCTTTAAAAAAAAAAAAAAAAGAATCAAAAGAATTTAAATAGTATTAAAAACTGTTAAAAAAAAAAAAAAAAACCCACCTCAGAGAGAGGAAAGAGTAGATGAAGAATATAGGATAGGCAGCCTCTGAAGCTCTTGAACAATCCCAAGAGGCAGTGAGGATGGAGGGTACAGAGCAAACTGAAGATATGTTAGAGGGTCTAAAAACTGGTAGGCTTCGTGATTGACGTTTGCAGGTAGAAGCTAAGGGGTGCTGAGAATGACTTGTTGAAAAGAACCCCAAGTGCCTGGTTTCAGCAGCTAACTCAACAGATGGCAGGGTCACTGACTCAGACAAGAAATATGGAAACAGCACATTTTGTGGCAAGAAATTAGGGAGCTCAGTTTGAGACAGGCGGAATTTGGAGACCCAAACAGACAGAAATACCAGATAAACCCAACTGTTTGGAACCAAGCAGAGGGGTCTGGATTGGCGATGATAACCAAGCAGATCAACTGAAATGGAAACATGTCGTTCATGCTCTCATGGGCCTGACGAGGGCTGAGTGAGTGAGCGACTCCCGGCCTCTCCTGAGCTCTAAAACTAACCAGGAACAGGATCATTCAAGCCAGTGTAGTAAAAACCTTAAGTGACTACCATAAGAGCCTGAGGACAGAGGCGGATGGACTCCTTAGCTCTGTGATTCTCAAAATGTAGTTGGTCAAGGACCAGGATTATTAGAATCACCTGGGAGCTCCTTAGAAACACAAATTCCCAAACCCCACCCCAAGCCTACTGACTCAGAAGCCAGAGTGGGCGTGGAGAATAGCACTCTGTGTTTTAACAGCCCTTCGGTGATTCTGATACCCACTAGAGTTTCAGATCCACTGCCTTAGCTACTGCCCCCCATTACTTGAATGCAAAGGAGTATGAAAAAAAGAATTCCCAGGAAATGGATTTCCAAAGACTTGAAGACAGTAAGTCTAAGTAGAGTGTAGGCAAAGGATAAAGCATTGGGAACTTTTGCTAATTTTCAACACAGAGGGAGTTTTCCCTGTGAGCTAAAAATCTGTAAGGCAAATTAGATCGAGTCAGTGGCCCACGAAATAGAGCTTCCTAATTTAGGTATATGGTTCAGTACTAAAATTTCAAACATCACAAATGCGAAGAAGATGTTCTGCTCGTCAGAGGACACCACACCACCGGCCAATCTCTTTCTCATTTTCTCATCAGACACCTCCCAACATCAAGCATTTATGGGGATGGCTGCCTAGAGTTACAGGATCTCTGGATATGCGATAGGCCTCTGGGTCAAGCTAATTGACCAGGCTCAGGACAAAACCCTTGAGCCGGGCCTTATTTAGTCCCCTAAGGAACTAAGCTAAATCACCCACGTATCAAACTTTATACACGAAATTGATCTAAGAATGGTCACAATATGTTTTTTTCCAGGAGCAAGGACCACAAGACAAGTCAAACAAAAGCTTGACGGGAGAGCAAAACAAAACCAAGCCAAGAAATACAGAACCAACAAGCAAAAGAGAAAGGAAATTAAAACAATGTTAATTGCCATTTATAGTCCAACTTAGACGTATAACCACCCCCAGCCCACAAGGAGTCACTATTACCTTTTATCCCCAGCTACTCTAAATCTTCATCTACAAGCATTGCCTCATATCCTCCCATTCAGAATTATAAATAATTCAGAGATTTTCATAATCAGTGTGTACATAATATATGGCAAAGGCATGGCTGGTCTGGGGAACAGGGACTTCCTCACCCTCCCAGTGCAAAAATCGCAGCCAGATCTGCATTTTTCCTATACTTTCTCCCCCCAACCTCTCCAAGGGGTACTCACTATCATGACCTCCTGGCCTGCATGCAGTCCACATTGTGGATTCTTGGCTGTAAGAACCCGTTCTTCTTCAAGAACACATCTTACATACTATGAACCTGCTCTACTGACGTTTTTTCCAAGCTGTTCCCTTTTTCTAACAATCCCTCCTGTTGGGAGGGTGATATGAAGATGAATGAGTTAATGTTTGTCAAATACTTGAGGCTTCTCAGATGAAAGGCAACATTAAAGTTCAAGAGACCAGAGGCTGACATTACACTAGAGGTGTTGCAGTTGACTCTATATTTGGGCTTCAAAGAAGGAAAGAAATCAAGGCTGCAAAGACACTCCTTTGTGAAGACTGGCTACCTTCTGCATTCTTTCTAAAGGCAGACAGATTTATTCTTAACATTCTTTAATTAACTGGATCCCAACATTAGAAATACAAGGATCTTTATATTAGCGCCAGACCCTTGTTACAGTAAGTGGCGCACAGGGCAAAGGATCCTTTTCTCTGCCCTTCTCTAAGTGGCTTTTCCTCCCCAAGCTTCCCTACCGGCTGAGCATGCAATTCTCAATCTCCTCCTATAGAGGGGCCACATGAAAACTGCCAGCCAACAAGTTTGCTTTGAGCCAACAGACCAAAAAAAAAAAAAAAAGGTCAAAGACAAAGCTTTATGTGTATGTTGGCAATGCATGTGAATTTAGGCTGCTGGAAAAAAAAAATGACCCACACAAAGAGCACATTCATGGCCACATATAGCTTCTCAAACATATAAATAGCCATTCTTGACCCAACACCTACTCTGTGCGAGGCTCTGTGTCGGGAGGGTAACATACAGCATTCCACTGAATTCTCCGCAGATATCCTGGCAAGTTAGATGCTCCTGGGCCCCACTTTCTAGATGAGAGAATTGAGACTCCAAAGGACTGCAAAGTTTGTCCAACATTACCCAGCGAAAACGTGGTGGAGCTGGAATTCAAACCTAGCTACATTTCAAACTCCCAAAGCTGGATCCCCTGCTCCAGCACAATGCTACACAGGAAAGTTGCAGAACTTGCTACACCCCGCTTGGCCTGCTCCAGAAGCACTCCACGGGGCTCAGACAGGGCAGGGTAAATTAAATCAGTAAGGGGAGATCACAAAGTCTTATTTCAAACATTCGTTTTCATCTCCTCTTTACCAAAACCTGTTTTCCCTCGTTCTTTTAGATTCGGCCCAAGCAGTAATGATTTAATTGGCTAATTAAGTATTTCATCTTATCTCTTCCCCTGGCCTTATCTCTAACAAAGTGCACAGCACAGTTCTGAGGCTTAGAATGAGTTCAAATTCTACAAGGCCCTTGGTGACGAAGAAGTTCAAATGCAGCACAGCAGGTGAAAAAGAACAAGCATATGGAACTCAGGTGGGCTACACCGTGCAACCAAAGGGTTTATGTTTGCTTCCCTGGAGCAAAAAACAGAAACCCTTAATAAGGAGGGAGGACATTAGGGGGAAAAAAAAATCCTCATAGTTCTTGACCCCTGGTCCATCCATTCAGGCCAAACACAAATTCTCCTAAAAATTCTGCTTTTTCTCTGGATTCTTTAGGTTCTTCCATATTAAAAGAGTCTAACTGTTCTCTTCCCATGACAGCTGTCCGGCCCACACAGTATGCACAAACCTGAATAACTAAAGTGTGAATAATAACTGTGTTTAAGCCAATGATGGAAGCTGGGTAAGCAGGGGGATTAGCAGAACGAGCTTCCCTTGAGCCATGCCTCTCATGCAGGGCCTATACCTCCAATAAAACTCCTGTCAAGGGGCTGTTCTTGAGATAAGAGAAGGTGTTTGTGTAGGGGCTTAGATAAACACCACACATTGTACTCTTTCTGCTCCCATGTACTGGCCTGAAGCTCACGGAGGCTGGACCTCTGCCACCTCCGCCAGGACTCAGCCACTGTGAATACTACTACAACCCCACTTCAGCCTGGGGAAGAGGCACCCTTGAAAGGCAACCCACATACAGAAAGCTTCTGCCTGATAAGGAACCTTTCTAGGCGGGATCTGCTGAATCCTGGACCATCAGGCTACAACAAGAGATTCTGTTTTTATCAAGTTTCAGAGGGAGGAAAAGTAATCCTCACAACCTTACGAAAGCAATAACGACGTTTAAACGTAGAAAAAACAGTAACAAACACACTGACCCGTCCGTGGACTCGTTCTGCACATCGTGGCCACCCATGTGGATTAGGCAAAGGAGCATCACGCTGCGCAGCTCCCACTCACTAAGGCTATCATTTCCACGGCACAAGCTTTTAACCCCGTCACCAAAAGATAAGCAACTTTAATGCGAGGTTCTGGAATGCTGCAGTATTATGGCCAACTGCTGTCAAGTGCCTCTTTCAAAGGGAATCAAGTGCATTCTAATGAAAACAGGCATGGGCCAATTAGTGCCAATTAAAATTTCGATGGTCACACAACTGCTGCTTGTAGAAACAGCATCAGGCATGGAGGTGTGTCCAAAAAGAGAGACCTGTGCTCCTCTGGAAACACCTGGTGCTCATAAGTGGGTAATATGCTTCTAGCTTAATTTCTGGTATCTATCTATCATTGATCTATCATACCCCAAATAGCTAGCTTTTTGAGCTCGTTTTTTTTTTTTTTGGATGACTCTCATTTTGCACAAGCTGTTTCTTCTACCTGGAATGCACTCTCCTAATCACTCCTGCAGGTAAGCACTCCCTTAGCCCTATAAACTCAGGGCACACCTTACCCCTCACCTCCAGAACCAAGCCTTCCCTGCCTCTCACAGCACTTCTCCCTCACTATGCTGTAATTCATGATCAGCCTGTGGGCTTCCTCCAGGAGGCTGCAGTTAGAGCTTGTTTAAGTGTCTTTGTATCCTGTTTTCCTAGCACAGAGTAGAAGCTCAATACCAGGTTTGTTGAATGAATGGGTGAACCAATCCAGTTTAAGAAATTAACACATTGGTGGAACTCTGTAACCGTATATTCAGCCTGCAGTCTAGAGATTCCTCACCTTCACAAAGAGCCTGCAACAGCCAGTTCCTGGACAGACTGAAGCGCAAACCCCACGATCTCTTTGAATTGTAGGTGGGGTTGGGGGTGACAGGAACTGAAGGAAGTGGAAGGGAATGCTAGGTAGGGGCGCCGCTACCTCACTACTCCCTCAAAAAGGTGTAAAACCCGCTTAACAAGTATTCAAAACCCAGATTTAGGGATCATGCCAGGGAGAAAGGACGGGCGTATTAACAACACCCTCAGAACTCGTTAATACTCACAACTCTGAAAGTCTGAGGTGGAGATCTGTTCTGAAATTATGCGGTCACAGGTTTTCCCTATGAGCCAGCCCGACCACCCAAGTAGGGCCAGGAAGGCCAGAAGTCTGGTGGCATGGCTGGGGCCTAGTGGGAGGGCATAAGAACTTCTCTCCTTCCCAAGATCCTGTCCCCGCGGGGAGGCGGTGGGAAGAGGGGTGTCGGGGAGCAGCGTTCCTCTCCCGCTGGAACAGCAGCAACGTCTGTTCTCTCCTCCTCTGCCCTCACCGCTTGGGTATCTCCGGCTGCCCTTTCCAGGCCCTCGCTCGGTTCCCCAAGAGCAGGGGGGAACCGGGAGGAGGGGGCGCGGGGTGGGTTTCCCCGCAAACTCTCCGGACAGCGCTCACCTTCCACCTTAACCACCCAAACAGGACGTGCGCTTCACGTCGAGCAGCTCCCCCCCCCGGACCGAGAGCGCCCGCGGCCCGGCCACCTCGCGCGCCCGCCGCTCTGCCAGCGTCCCGGGCCGCCGATCGCAAGCTGGCGCTGCCAGCGTTGGCCCCAGTCCTCGGCCGGGCGCCCGGAGCGCCGAGGCGGCCCCCAACCTCCCGCCCGACTCCCCCGCCGCAGACGGCGCTTACCTGCTTACATGGCCCCGTCGGTGCCCTGGAGTCCCGCGCGGAAAGGCTGTCCTCCGCGGCGGCGGCGGCGGCGGAGCCCCAATTCCCTAAGGAATTGATTCCAGTGGCTGGCGGAGGAGGGGCGGAGGGAAGGAGCCGGAGGAGGCGAAAGGGGAGGGAGGTTTCCGCTGCGATCCCGGCGCACCGACAAGGAGAAAAGGAGAACCACCTCAGCACGGGGTTGTCCCGCCGGAGGGGGGCCGGGGCCAGGAGGCCCGGGAGGATGGGTGAGCTGGGAGAGGAGGGGCCGCCCGCGGCCACTGGGTGTCTGCGGCTCCCCGAGGACCTGAGCCGGGAGGGCCGGCAGCGGAGCGAGAAGCCGCGCGGCAACCTGCCCCGGGACTGCGCCCGCCGCGCCCGCTCGCCTGGGGGAGAAAAAGTTGGGCAGAACTTTCCCGGGCCGCGAGAGCCCGGGCGGCAGGAAATGCGAGCGGCCGGGAGAGGAGGGAGGAAGGGGCCGTGCGATGGGAGGGGACGGAGCAGGCGCCGGCGGCCGCGGCTCCCCCACCCCCGGGCCGGGCGGCGGCGCGGGGGGCCGGAGGCGGAGGGAGCGCGGGGCGCGCGGCCGGGGGCGGGGAGGAATGCGCCCGGGAGGCGCGCGCGGCTGGGCGGCCGGGGAGCGGGGAGGGTGGGGGGGGCCGGGGGGGCGTCTGCGCGGGGGAGCGCCGAAACTTGGAGCCCGAGCTCCCGGGCTGGAGGCGCGCCGGCCTTGGGGACGTCACAGCGCTGGAATCCGAGGAATGCCGGGCGGCAGGAGCTCCGTGTGCAGGCCCGGGAGAAGTCGCGCACTTTCGGTGCAGTGGCTTTGGGAAATGTTTAAAGGTGAGGGCTGAGGAGGGAGGACGGGTGAGACTCCCTGGAGTCAGAGACGTGGGAGTGGAGGAGGAAAAGCGACCACAGCCGGCACGACCTAGCGCCGCTCCCGGCGGGGCAGGGAGGGGGGCGGGAAGGAAAAAATCCCACTTCGAAAACCGCAGGGGCAGGGCAGAGGCCGCGACTGGCCCGCTCCGGCCGTGGGCAAGGACAGTCCGTCTCATTTGGGGGAAACCCTCGGAGCCGGACGACCCCAGGCAGCCACTGCACGGAGGGGAGACAGCCCAGGAGAAAGTAAGGTGACTTCCCCGAGAAGGCAATCCCAGGGTTCTCTCTCCGGGACACAAGGAGTCTCTGCGTCCTGGATCTGGGGTTCTTAACCCCACCCCCCAGGACTCCCCCAGCGCCCGCGATCGCAAAAGCAGTTTCTGTGTGCTGGGAGCTGGAAGATGTCGTTTCCCCGGTTCTTTCCGTGCCGCAGCCTCGCTCCACCCTGCCTGGGTGGGCACTGGGAGGGAACTTCCTTAGCACTTTCAGAGGTGGAGTTAGGGCGACGCAGCTGCGTGATGGAAAAAGCACCCAGCCAGACGAGGGAACCTGGGTTTAGGACCTGCCCTGCCCGTGACCGAAGGGATGATTGAGGAGTATCCCAGCCCCTGAAAGCCTTGGTTTCTGTAGCTGTAAAATCGTTTTCCTAATATTTTCTGTTTCTCCGTGGTCCTTCGCGTGGCCAAAAACCTGTCTTAGGGGTCTGTTATCCAACCAAGACTGACAACCCAGTTCTTTCAACCTTTATTAGGTTGAAAAAGGTCCTTGAAGTCATTGTCACAGAAGATGTTCCAAATGACTTCTGTGTCTCACAACTCATACAAAAATCCGGATCTCTTGGGGAAGAGAACTGGGAACCAAAAAGCAAAACCTGTTGTGCCCATCATGTACCAGTTTGTGGTGACTCTGACTTCTCCAAGTATCTGCCAACCTCCAGAACAATAAAGAAGTCGAGAAGGCCCCACAGGGATGGAAGGAAGAGGCTGCAGAGAATTAAACGTCAGTTTCTCAAACTTTCAAGGACATAGCTGGATAGCTTCAGTATGGACTTGCTGGATTTCCAAAAAAAAAAAAAAATGCCGAATGCTTTGCTGTGCTCCGGGAAGCATTGAAAGCACTTTTTATGTGCACCTGTATTATTATCCCATTTCCTAGATGAGAAAAGTGAGGACTGAAGAAATCACCTGTCTTACCAAGGGTCCCACAGCTTGTGAAATAATAGGATAATAGATCCTACTCCGGCCCCAAAACACAAGCTCTTAAATTCTTCAAAATTTGACCAAAATAGGATTAAAATCATAAGTAAGGAAATACCTGCAGGCTCTCAAAGGAATACAGATGAGAGGCCTTTGGGGCCTTAGAGGAAAAGATGTGGCATTTGTATATTGTCACTCTGTGATACTGAACTCCAAGCACAGCATGCCGAGACAGTTGGGGTGTTAGAAGAGTAAAGTTTGCATGTAGCCATACAATTCTGGTTCTGCCTCTGACCAGCCACATGACCCGGAACAAGCCACTTCACCCCTAGGCCTAAGTTTATTTTTTAAGTGGAGTGTGACATGGAGGTCAGAGTTTGGTTGAATTGCTTCATCTCTGAGGTCTTTCCTGGGTCTGAACTTGAATGAACGTATACTCCTCCAGGCAGATGGCATGCCTATGGAGGAAGCTCAGTGATAAAGCCAGGATGTCTTGGGGAGAGGACTGTTTTCACGCTGCCTTTGGAATCAAAATGAATGTTGGAAATGCTGCTGAGTGTTCCATGGCCCAAACAAAACACACACACACAAACACACCAAGATTTAGCGCTAAGTCTGTGGCCTCATTTTAATTTAAATAATTTTACTTCTAAATTAAAAAAAAAAAACCACGCATTATCAATTTAAAAGCCCATATAACAAAAAAAATAAAAATAAAAAATAAAAGCCCATATAAAGTACATCTGACCAGCCGCTTTTCTCTTTCTTTAGAATAGATCGCAGAAAAGCAATACTACAAGTTACATTTTTTAAATAGGATGTCCAATGCGAAGTGAAGAAAGCCTTTCATTCTCTAAATAAATATATAAAAACTAGTCACAAGCTACTTTCAAAAAAATTGGAAAAAAATTTCCTAAGTCTACATCACACTCAAGTCTCCTTAATATGCGTCAGAGGGAACAGGATGGTTGATGGCCTGGGTCCCAAACACATCACTGCAGATTGACTTTATAACTTTGCAGTTTTAGGAACTTGTCAATATTAGATAGCCCCCAAAATACTTCAACTGTCCTAAGCCTGGCTCAAACTATAAATACAGGCAGAATCTCATGGGCCTTCATGATTCCTCTCACCTTCAATATATTCCTCATACTAATTTATTAATTTTATACCTTCAGAAACACTGAAATCACTTGAAAGCAAAACAAAACAAGTTCACCAAAAGTGAGCAGACCTTTTTAGGAAAACTAATGATCTTTAGGGACCTTCTACAAATGTTAAAATCGTATATATTATTTGTGTATTTGTTTTTATCCTTTCTCTAATTCCAATTCCTAATAGAATATTTGGAAGCTTACAATAATAGTGGGAAAGAATAATGGGGAGCTTTTTAAAAATACACATGCTCTCTGTATCCCCTACTCCCCATATCTTATTCATCTTAGTCCCTGAGTCTAGGGTGGAGGCTTCGGTTGGTATCTGTATATGTGTATCTATCATTTTTTTAGACAGTACTTTATTGAGACATAATTCACATTCAATCAAAAGCACAATCCTAAGTGTACACACCACTTGATGATTTTTTCATATACATCCATATGACCACCACCCAGTTCAAGATATAGAAAATGTCCATCAGCACAAAAATTTCCCTCCTGTGACTTTTCAGTCAGTATCAGCTTGCCAAGCTAACTTCTACCAGTAGTTTTGCTAGTTCTCAAACTTCATATAAACGGAATTACAGTGTGTGTGTGCGTATACATATAACAATTTGCTTATCCATTCTCCTGTTGATGTATTGGACAGGTCTATTTTGAAAACATTTCCCAAGTAATTCTGTTATCCTGGCCCCCTCTAACTCAGAACCACTGACTTAACAGCAAAAATGTAATAAAATAAGCCTAGCTCATTAACACCTACAAAGACATATTAAGCAACAGAGAAGGAAAGAAAGAGAACACTTTGGGAGAACCAAATTTAAGAGT
>NW_022590236.1:0-19663 GCF_004348235.1 Phoca vitulina | reverse complement strand
GTACAGAAGATACATGCCACAACATTATAAAGGCCTTTTATGAAAAACTCATAGCTAACATAATACTCAAGAGGAAAAAATGGAGAGCTTTCCCCCTAAGGTCAGGAACAAGACAAGAATGTCCACTCTCACCACTTTTATTCAACACGGTACTGGAAATGGCAGCCACAGCAATCAGACAAGAAAAAGAAAAGGCATTCAAATTGGTAAGGAAGAAGCAAAACTTATCACTACTTGCAGATGACGGAATACTATATGTAGAAAACCTGAAAAGACTCCACCAAAAATCTACTAAAACCGATAAATGAATTCAGTAAGGTTGCAGGACACAAAATCAATATATAGAAATCTGTTGCATTTCTATACACTAATAATGAAGTAGCAGGAAGAAATTAGGGAAACAATCCCATTTACAACTACATCAAAAATAATAAAATACCTAGGAATAAACTTAACCAAGTAAGTGAAATACCTGTACTCTGAAAACTATGAAACACTGATGAAAAAAATTGAAGATGACACAAACAAATGGAAAGATACTCCATGCTCACGGATTGGTAGAACAAACTGTTAAAATGTTCATTCTACCCAAAGCCATTTACAGATTTAATGCAATCCCTATCAAAATACCAAGAGTACTTTTCACAGAACTAGATACATTATACTAAAATTTGTATGGAACCACAAAAGACCCTGAATACCCAAAGCAATCTTGAGAAAGAACAAAAAAGCTGGAGACAGCACAATCCCAGATTTCAAGATATACTACAAAGCTGTAGTAATCAAAACAGTACGGTACTGCCACAAAAACAGACAGAATAGAGAACTGAGAAATAAACCCATGGCTACATGGTCAATTAATCTATGAAAAAAGAGGCAAGAATATGCAATGGGGAAAGACAATCTCTTCAACAAATGGTTTTGGGAAAATTGGACAGCTATATGCAAAAGAATGAAACTGCACCACTTTCTTACACCATACACAAAAATAAACTCAAAATGGATTAAAGACCTAAATGTGAGACCTGAAACCATAAAACTAGAAGACAACATAGGCAGTAATCTCTTTGTCATTGGCCTTAGCAACATTGTTTTAGATATGTCTCCTTGGGAAAGGGAAACAAAAGCAAAAATAAACTTCTGGGGCTACACCAAAATAAAAAGCTTCTGCACAGCAAAGGAAATAATCAAAACTAAAAGACAACCTACTGAATGGGAGAAGATACTGACAAATGACATATCTGATAAAGGGTTAGAATTCAAAACATATAAAGAACTTACGCAAGTCAACACTTAAAAAACAATCTAATTAAAAATGGGCAGAGGACTGACTTTCGGGTATTAAAGAGGGCATGTACTGAATGGAGCACTGGGTGTTATACGCAAACAATGAATCATGGAACACTACATCGAAAACTAACGATGTGATGGGCGCCTGGGTGGCTCAGTTGGTTAAGCGACTGCCTTCGGCTCAGGTTGTGATCCTGGAGTCCCGGGATCGAGTCCCACATCGGGCTTCCTGCTCAGCAGGGAGTCTGCTTCTCCCTCTGACCCTCCTCCCTCTCATGCTCTCTGTCTCTCATTGTCTCTCTCACAAATAAATAAAAAAAAAAAAAAAGAAAACTAACGATGTGATGTATGGTGATTAACATAACATAATAAAAAAAAAAGTGGGCAGAGGACCTAAATAGGCATCTGTTCAAAGAAGATATACAGACAGCCAACAGACACGTGAAAAGATGCTCAACATAACTCATCATGGGGAAAATGCAAATCAAAACTACAATGAGGTATCACCTGACACCTATCAGAATGGCTAAAATCAAAAAACGCAAGAGACAAGTATTGATGAGGATGAGGAAAAAAAGGAACCCACATGCATGTCGGTGAGAATGCAAACTGGTGTAATCCACTTTATAGTCTGGAAGTTCCTCAAAAAGTTAAAAACAGAATTACCATGAGTGTGTATACACACACACACACACACACATACACACACACAAAGGGGACTATTACTCAGCCATAAAAAGAATGGAACCCTGCAATTTGCAACAACATGGATGAATCTAGAGAGTATAATGCAAATAAGCAAAGTAAGCCAGTCAGAGAAAGACCGATACCGTGATTTCACTCACATGTAGAATTTAAAAAATAAATGAACAAAGAAAAAGAAAAACCAAAAAACACACTCTTAACTATAAAGAATGACTAGATGGTTACCAAAGGGGAGGTAGGGGGGATGGGTAAAATATGTGAAGGAGATTAAGAGTACACTTATCATGATGAGCAGTTAATATAGAATTGCTCCCATCCAAGTACTAACCAGGCCTGACCTGCTGAATCACTATAGTGTACACCTGAAACTAATATAACACTTGTACATGTTAGACTGGAATTAAAATATTTTTAAAAATTAAAATTAAGAAAAACATACATAAACAAACAAGCAAGTACACCAGCCAGCCAGCCAGCTAGCCAGCTTCTCAGGGGCTATGGCACCTAAGCTTATGGGATAGGATGCTGGAAGCCTTTGAAGGAACTGTATGTAACTGCAGAAATTAACTTCAGATGTTAAGTAGGAAAAAAAGTATTTTGCCCTAACAGGAACTGACAATAATCTCTATAGTGTTTCCCCTTTACCAGGTCTGGAGGCTTGAAAACAAGTTCTCATTGTCCAGTTCAGAGGAATTAATTTGGCTAAGGCCAAGGTGGAATGCTATATTATTCTTAATGCCTGGCTGTCAGTCAGGATGTCAGGACAGTTGGGATTCAGGCGCGAGTGTCCTGGCTGGCAATCAGGGAATACGGGAAGTAGTGTCTTTTTAGGTATTGGCATCCCAAAAGAAACCTGGGGTAGGTGACACAGCTCCTCAATGGGGTTAGAATGCTGTGATGGGCAAAACGGTTGAGAAATAATTATCTAACTGGTTAACTTATTTAAAATACATGAATGTATATAATGGCTGTTTGACTCTAGACTACTAAACTTTTCTTACAACAACTATTTTAAACTTTGCATTTGGTACATTGCTCTCACAACTCCTCCTTTTCTCTACCATTTCTTCTTTTTCTCTTCAGCACTGTCATGACATCTAAAAACTTGTATTCAACTTTGTTAGAACCAATGTAAAGTATTAGTGAACAGACTTGGTGAGGACCTGAAAGGCAACGTGTGTTTTAGTGGATGACTTCAGGCTAACCATACTTCAGCAGCTCAGCACGGTTGTTTTTACTTTTTCCCCCCAATTCTTAAAATCTCAGCTATTTGCTGAAAATTGAAGTTGCCCAAAAGTATTGAGACCTTTGAAAATTAGTAGACTCTGTCAAGTTTTTTCTTTTCTTTTTAAGAGTTCTAAAAACTAAGTTGTCTCTTGTGGTGTCTATATTAATCAAATTATTAAATTAAAATGATAAACTTAAAAACTTTACAGAAAAAAATGACTTAAGGAAACTGAAGGAAAGGAGTTTAAAAGGAATAGCTTTAATAAATTAATAAATGAACTAGTAAGCTTTTTTAAAATGAGCTTTTTAAAACAAAATTATATAATTCTGAGATTATGCTAGAAGTATACAGTGTATCATATTTTAGACAAAATGATTAAAAGGGAAGATAAACGTAAATTTTTCAGAGAATGTAACTCTCTAGGTAGTTATAATGTATGTTAACTCCATGATTTAATCTTTAGTTATAAATCCTAGCAATAGCATACACAGAATACTGAATTTCTCAATTTAATAATTCTGTAGTACCGTTTGTTTGGCTTTTTGTAGCTGTATTTTGAGGTCACTACATTCTTTCCTCATCAGTTCCAGTTCTTGTTCCAAACCATGGATCTTCAGGTCACAGCTCAACTTTTCCACCTCCCAGTCTGATGAAGGTGGATTTAAATTCCTCATCACTAAAAAAAGGATGGACATTAACTATTATTTCTGCCTTCTACATCTGTTGTAATTCCATAAAGGTTATACTAGTAAAATGTAGATAATACAAAAACTAATACAAAAGATGCACAACTAACCGTTTTTTAAAAACAGTAATTACTTTCAAAGATCTATGCTAATGAGAATAAGAAACCTACCAATCTTGTTTCAGAATGTATTAATCACCACTACCTCTGATCTTCTGTTTAGGTTAAAGTACAAGTTTGTCATTCTGGAACTTTAAAATATATAACACTAATCAAACACATGCTAAAACTTTTGACAAGTCAATAATATATAAGTCAAGGTTAAGACAGTGATAATTAAATGAAGTGAGGAAACTGAAGCTCATGTCTCTACTCCATCTAGTCCCCTCAGAGTATAAAGTATGATCATCAGGCCTAGAACATGATGTCAAAACAATTTATTCATAAACATCTACTGTAGAAACTCAATACAACTGGATAATGAATTACCTTTGAGTTAGTTCTTTAGTCTATCTAGAAAAAGCCCCAACCAGCTACTGTAAGAGAGCTCATCTCAAACTCCTATCAAAAGGTCTCTCTCAGAGACCTACTCTTCAGCTTGTCTCATCAGAATGTTCATGGGAACAGGCCAATAGCCATATGTTCCAGAACTAATTATTCACTCCAGCATCTCATCTGCACATTTTAACAATCTTCAGAAATTAAAAAAAAAAAAAAAAAAAAAAAGAGTAATTGTAACTACTCCATGACAGTATGTCTAAATAGCGGGCAAAAGTTCAGTAGAAAGGAAAAGCTAGGACATACCAGCAGGCAAGACGTTTTGACAAGGATGGAGTTCTACTCCTTTCTTCATCTACTTCATCACAAACTAGCCCTGAATAAAAACCATCAAATTTTCTCTAGGAAAAGTGCAACTTATATCTAAGGAAAAGTTAAAGCAGTTGATATTTTGGTGAAAGCAGATCAGAGAAATTAATGTAAGCCTAAAATTATAAAATAAGGCCTTAGCATACAGATACAGAAAACTGATAATGGATATAACACATAAATGGAAAATTATATTGATTCCATTATAATATTTGTAACAAGTAAGTGGCATACCCTGCTGAGTTTCCACCTCTGTCCTTAGCTGGAGGAGTTCTACTTCTTTAGATTGTAGCTGTTCATTCAATACTTTCAAAGATTCAGAGTTGTCTTTATTCTAGTTAAGTAGGGAAAATGCCAAATTACATTCAATAAAATCTATAGGTTGATATATATTAATTTTCAGGTAGATGAAAAAAACAGATTTAGGCCTTTAAAAAGCAAGGTGGGAAAATGAACCCAGTTTTTCACTAATCTCTTTTTTCTTTTTCAAACTTAGGACATACTATTCACTGGCTTTTTTTCTTTTAAAAACACATTGACAAATTCTACCATGTCATGATTTTTCAAAATAAGTTAGTGGTGTTAGATATACTTAATTCCTAAACATCATTACATACTATATATTTATTTTGTACAGAAATAAGTTATAAATATCGCCATTAAAAATTCCTATTTTTGCCTTAAGGATGTATATTTTTAATTTTTTATTTAATAAATGTAAGTATTTCTCTTACTTCTAATTTTAAACTTCCTGAAGAAGAAAACTCATTTGCAATACATAGAGATTGTTTTCAAACCAACTTACCATTTTATCCAATTTGCTTTTCAAATTATCTCTATCAATGCAAACCTCTCGATATGCATGATAGGCTTTATTTACTTGTTCACGTCCCACAGAACTTGTTTCTTCATCTAATCGAGCTCCTATAAGCTAATGGTATAAAATTAGAAGGGAAAGCTTAAAGAAAGTATTCTACAAAACAAACAAAACAAAAAAGAAGCCAGTCTTCTGATGGCTCCACACCTTACTTTTCTTTGTAATGCAGGGATAAAGCCTGGAGTATAATTAGGTAAACATTTCACTTCCAACAAGTAAGCCTTCCTGATTAAGAAAGCAAAAAAGTACAGGTAAATATTTTTAAAGTCTTCTATTTTATGCTTTTAATCAGTATTTTTTGTTATAACATATATTAATTCATCATACTAAAACAGTACATCATTCTTTTATAATACTTAGGTGTTTTCCAAGCCAGTAGTATTTCATTTCCACCATTAGAAAAAATGACAAGTTAAGGTATACTTGACTTTTTAAAGAATAAATGTGGTAGTTCATTAAATACTGTATTATTCCAGAATAGAAATTATAGGCTTGTTGGTCACAAAGTACAGAAATATTGCCAATGTTAGCTATACCAAAGCACATTTTTCTACTTAATTTTAAAATGAGCATAACTACAAGCTCCAAAATGTTAACCTTTTCTCACTCTATCCAATTGTATCACAAATTTATTTGATTACCATTAAAGACAATGTATATGAATATAAAGAAATTATGATTTTTACAACTGACTTCCTTTCTCTTATTTCTCCTAGATGAATCAAACTCTAACCAAGCCCCATCCTAAAGTTTTTAATAACAAGATAATTCATTTCCTTGGCAGCTAAGAATCCATTTCCTTCCCTTTTGAGGAAGCTGCTGTTTATAAAATACAAATACAATGATCTAATCTGAAGAAACATAAAACTAAGTTAAAACTTCTTAAAACTCAAAATATAAAAGGGTGAGTGATGAAGATTTCCCAGTACAAAAAGCCAAGTAGATATGATGATTTATAATGGAATCAACTATCAAGCTTATATATTCTGTAACATTTAAGAGTGTCAGGTTTCTGCATGAGAAAGGTAAACAGAGAAAGGTAATTTATCAGTTAAAGCATTATTCTGTGTGTTCAAGAACAAAAGAGAATGTTGAGGTAAAGATGTCAATCCTGGTGAACACGTTTTTAAACATTAGAACAATGTTACAGGAGATTCCTCCTTTGACATTTAATTTCCTTTGCTGGCATATCATTTTTTACACAGATTTTATTTTTTTATTTTTTTTAAGATTTTATTTATTTATTTGACAGAGACACAGTGAGAGAGGGAACACAAGCAGGGGGAATGGGAGAGGGAGAAGCAGGCTTCCTGCAGAGCAGAGAGCCCGATGCAGGACTCGATCCCAGGACCCTGGGATCATGACCTGAGCCGAAGGCAGACACCCAACGACTGAGCCACCCAGGCGCCCTTTTGCACAGATTTTAAAATCCTGAATAAAATACATACAGTTTATGAAGGTAAAGCAATCTAAAAAAAGAAAAATACATTCCAAGAAAAATATATTGCAAATCCTATTCTACAAATATTCACCACGTACGTGATATGTGAAGCACAGTATGAGAAGTACTGGGTTTTGAGACTAGCTGTGAGTTATCCTTGGAAACTTAGTACAACCAGGGAAGACAGGTTAGAAAAATTTTTTAAATTTCAAGTATTTCGAATTATTCTTTGAGTCATAAAATATAATAAAGATAATAATTACCTTTTCTTCCAAAAATCTTACTCTTTTCTTTAAGAAAGAGTTCTCTTTCTCTGAATCCTTAAGTCGTTTTTTGATGTCTTCATATGCAGTGACAAGGGCAAAATGTGAAGCAACAGATTCATCTCCTGAATATATTGAGATTGGAGTCACTGTGTCTCTCCTATGTGCTTTTTCATGATTCAGAATGCAGATATCATCTTCTACCAGTGCATCCATGACAGCTTTTTAAAAGAATATAAAAGAAAAATGTCTCATTGAATAAATGAGCAGGAAAAGAGAGATGTATTTAGAATAATGAGAATACTGGGTCAATGTTAAAAACTCCTATTTCTTTTACAGGCAGCCTAACATAGTGGTGAAAAGCATGGGCTCTAGAACCAGATTCTAGGAGATGCATCCAAGCCCTACTTAGTGTAAGACTTTGCACTTAATCTCTCTGCCTCGGTTTCCTTATTTATAAAGTATAATAAATAGTAGCAACTGCTTCACAGAATTCTTAAGAATATTAAATAAGTTGATACCTATAAAGCATTTGAAACCAATCTAAGCTATTATTAGTAAGTGTTAGAAAAAGTAGTAAAACACTGTTTTTATAGGATAAAAATCTTTAAATTTATACCCACATATTTCTTCATTATCAGCATTTCCACTCTCAGATGTAAGTAGCAAGTTTTATAACTTCCCAAATTATAAATTTTCAAAAACTCTCCTGAGTACAATTCACTACAAGACTATTATAGAAGTTTTAATGCATCCTCCACTATATTCTTTCCGTAGTGGTAACTGATTGATTGTAATAGAAGACACAAAGGAATTAACATTTCAGTACTCACCATGTCCCAGTACCATGCACTACATTCTTTTAATATTATATCATTTAAATTCATCCAAACAATTCTATGAGGTAGGTATCACCTACATTTTATAGGATCAAAAAGGTAAAGTAATTTGCCCATGTTAAAGCTAGTAGATGTTAGTTAGCTCTGTGAGGGTACAGGTCTGTTTTGTTCATCATTGTGTCCCCCCAACTCATCATTGTGTGTAAGATGCCCAATAAATATTGGTTATTAAATGAAGAGTCAATAGTGTAGGATTCAAATCAAACTCTAACTCAAAAACCTAAGAGAAGAAGCCAGTTACTTCAGTAGTTAGTGAACTTACTTGGTTTGTACATCTACTTTTGCTGTTAGGTACAGCATTACTTCCCCATCTGAGAGTTATGTTCCTGAAAAACACTGGAAGGAGAAACTGTAGCTGAAATCTTTTAAGACCTCATGGGAAAAACACAGTAAGAGGGACTGTAGGTCATAAGAGAACCTAAAAAATCCTTTTAAATACTTTCTAGTTTGAAATAAAACATCAAATACAGCATTCTAAAAAAGACTATCAATGGAATTTCATGTATCTTATATTAGTAATTCAGGATTAATGAAAAACATTTTTATTTACTATTTCTTGCTTGGAATGACATTTGATTGCTTACTGTGTCAGTCACTGTTCCAAGAATATTATAGGTGAGGAAACTGAGGTAGAAGGAATTTAAGTAATTTTCCCAAGTAAAATAGTAAATAATGAGATGTAACATAGGTGATTACGCCACAGGATCCATGTTTTACTATGCCTGCTTTTCTCCAAAACTTCTGACCTCCCTCCCTGTATCTATCAACGCCTCTAAAGTCCATTTTGCTTTATTTCAGACAACATGAATACTAAGGAAAAATGTATGTTTTTTCTGGTTCCAGTCTTCTATCATTGTATTCTTGCTTTACTGATTTTTGTAACGAAAAGCTTCCAACTTGAGAACGTTCTCAAATAATGTCAGTTTGGTGTATCTAGCAATTTGTTTATATCTAGGATTATAAGAAAGGCAGGCAAAAATGAATGTGTGTACTACAATATAAGTAGGTGAAACCTACCATTCAATCTTCAGCAACACCAACTTAAAAATTTCGAACCACAGGAAGGGGGAAAAGATGGCGGAGGAGTAGGGGACCCTATTTCAACTGGTCCCCGGAAGTGAGCTGAATATCCACCAGACCACTCTGAGCACCCACGAAACCAGCCTGAGATGTAAGAAGATCTGGATCTCTACAAACAGAATATCGCAGGTGGTTGGTTTGGAGGTACGAAGCGGGGAGCCGTGATTCCTCAGGCAGATATCGGAGGATAAACGGCAGCGGGAGGGTGCCTGGCCGTGGGGATCCTACACAGCCGGTGAGCGACAACCTCGTGCGCTGCGGACGGGCACAGACTCGCAGACCCGCAGCGATGGGGAAAGGACTCTAGGGCAGCCCCCGGGGCGGACCCGGAGCAGCGGGGTTGCGCCTGCAATCTGCAGGCCCCAGGGCGGAAACCCGGAGCGGCGGTGTTGCGGGCGCCGAACTGGGAGCGGCTGGCTGTTTTAGAAGCACAAAGGGCAGAGACGTGCCCCGACCTGGAGGCAGGACTGGGAGCGCACAACCCAGGAGGCTGCAGTTTATAGCAGCACGGACAGAAACGGAGACAGTGTGGTCTGGAGAACTCACTGAAGAACAGACTGCGGTCTCTCTGCTCTAAGGCAGAGGGTTGGAAACGGTCTCTTCTGCTCTGACTGGCGGAAGAGACGCGGAAAGCCGCCAGGGAAAGCTGCCAGAGAACAAAAGCCCCAAAAATTGATTCCCGTTGAGCCCATCCCCCGCCACAGGGGCGCAGGGCAACTCCGCCCAAACAGGGTTGCCTGAGTAACTGCACAGCAGGCCCCTCCCGCAGAAGACAGGCTGGGAAAACAAGAGGCCAGCAACCCTAAGGTCCCAAGAAAACAGGTGCATCTTGCTTGGGTTCTGGTCAATAATTTGGACTCTATGCATTCCCTCAAACACGCCATCAACAGAATGACTAGGAGGAGGAGCCCCCAAAACAGAAAAGACTCAGAGATTATGACTTATGCTGCAGATTTACAAATGGATGCAGATATAACCAAGATGTCAGAGATGGAATTCAGGCTAGCAATTGTGAAGACAATGGCTAGAATGGAGAAATCAATTAATGGCAACATAGAGTCTCTAAGGGCAGAAATGAAAGCTGAATTGGCAGAACTTAAAAATGCTATCAATGAGATCCAATCCAATCTAGATAATCTAACAGCTAGGGTAACTGAGGCAGAAGAGCGAATAAGCGACCTGGAAGACAATATAATAGATAAAAAGGGAAAAGAGGAGGCCAGGGAAAAACAACTCAGAATCCAAGAAAAAAGAATCAGAGAAATAAGTGACACCATGAAGCGTTCCAATGTCAGAATCATTGGAATCCCGGAGAGAGTGGAGAGAGAGAGAGGACTAGCAGATGTATTTGAGCAAATCGTAGCTGAGAACTTCCCTAATCTGGGGAATGAAACAAACATTCGAGTCCTAGAGGCAGAGAGGACCCCTCCCAAGATCAAGGAAAACAGGCCAACACCCTGGCATGTAACAGTAAAACCTGCAAATCTTAGAACCAAGGAAACCATCTTAAGGGCAGTTAGGGGGAAGAGAGTCCTTACGTACAGAGGGAGGAACATCAGAATAACGTCAGACCTATCCACAGAGACAAGCCAGAAAGGCCTGGCAAGACATATTCAGGGTACTAAATGAGAAGAACATACAGCCAAGAATACTTTATCCAGCAAGGCTTTCATTTAGAATGGATGGAGAGACGCAGAGCTTCCACGACTGGCAGAAACTGAAAGAATATGTGACCACTAAGCCGGCTCTGCAAGAAATATTAAGGGGGGGTTCTATAAAAGGAGAAAGACCCCAAAAGTGATATACAACAGAAATTTACAGGGACAATCTATAAAAACAAGGTCTTCACAGGCAACATGATGACAATTAATTCATATCTTTCAATAATCACTCTCAACATGAAGGGCCTAAACGCTCCCATAAAACGGCACGGGGTTGCAGATTGGATAAAAAGACAGGACCCATCCATATGCTGTCTACAAGAGACTCATTTTGAACCTAAAGATACATCCAGACTGAAAGTGAAGGCATGAAGATCCATCTTCCATGCCAGCAGACCTCAAAAGAAAGCTGGGGTAGCAATTCTTATATCAGACAAATTAGATTTTAAACTAAAGTCTGTAATAGGAGATACAGGACACTATATCATTCTTAAAGGGTCTATCCAACAAGAAGATCTAACAATTGTAAATATCTACGCCCCCAACATGGGAGCAGCCATCTACATAAGCCAACTGTTAACCAAAATAAAGAGTCACATTGATAACAATACGTTAATTGTAGGAGACCTCAATACTCCACTCTCAGCAATGGACAGATCATCTAAGCAGAAAATCAACAAGGAAACAAGAGCTTTGAATGATACATTGGACCAGATGGACCTCATAGATATTTACAGAACATTCCACCCTAAAACAACAGAATACTCATTCTTCTCGAGCGCACATGGAACTTTCTCCAGAATAGACCATATACTGGGTCACAAATCAGGTCTCAACCGATACCAAAAGATTGAGATTATTCCCTGCATATTCTCAATGCTCTAAAATTGGAACTCAATCGCAAGAAAAAATTTGGCAGAAATTCAAACACTTGGAAGCTAAAGACCACTCTGCTCAAGAATGTTTGGGTCAATCAGGAAATCAAAGAAGAACTTAAACAATTCATGGAAACACATGAGAATGAAAACACATCAGTCCAAAACTTACTAATACTGCAAAGGCGGCCCTAAAGGGGAAATATATAGCCATCCAAGCCTCACTCAAAAAAATAGAAAAATCCCGAATTCACCAACTAACTCTACACCTCAAAGAACTAGAGAAAAAGCAACAAATGACGCCTAAGCCATTTACTAGAAGAGAAATAATTAAAATTAGAGCAGAAATCAATGAATTAGAAACCAGAAACACAGTAGATCAGATCAACGAAACTAGAAGCTGGTTCTTTGAAAGAATTAATAAGATCGATAAACCACTGGCCAGACTTATCCAAAAGAAAAGAGAAAGGACCCAAATTAATAAAATTATGAATGAAAGGGGAGAGATCACGACTAACACCAAGGAAATAGAAACAATTATTAGAAATTATTATCAACAACTATATGCCAATAAACTGAGCAATCTGGATGAAATGGAGGCCTTCCTGGAAACCTATAAGCTGCCAAGACTGAAACAGGAAGAAATTGACAACCTGAATAGGCCAATAACCAGTAACGAGATTGAAGCAGTGATCCAAAACCTCCCAAAAAACAAGAGTCCAGGGCCTGATGGATTCCCTGGGGAATTCTACCAGACATTCAAAGAAGAAATAATACCTATTCTACTGAAGCTGTTTCAAAAAATAAAAACAGAAGGAAAACTTCCAAACTCATTCTATGAGGCCAGCATTACCTTAATCCCCAAACCAGGCAAAGACCCCATCAAAAAGGAGAATTTCAGACTGATATCCCTGATGAATATGGATTCCAAAATCCTCAAAAAAATCCTAGCTAATAGGATCCAATAATACATTAAAAGGATCATCCACCATGACCAAGTGGGATTTATCCCCAGGATGCAAGGGTGGTTCAACATTCGCAAATCAATCAATGTGATAGAACACATTAATAAGAGGAGGGAGAAGAACCATATGGTCCTCTCAATTGATGCAGAAAAAGCATTTGACAAAATACAACATCCTTTCCTGATTAAAACTCTCTAGAGTATAGGGATAGAAGGAACATTCCTCAAGTTCATAAAATCCATCTATGAAAAACCCACAGCGAATATCATCCTCAATGGGGAAAAGCTGAGAGCCTTTCCCTTAAGATCAGGAACATATCAAGAATGCCCACTCTCGCCACTATTGTTCAACATAGTACTAAAAGTCCTAGCAACAGCAATCAGACAACAAAAAGAAATAAAAGGTATTCAAATTGGCAAAGAAGAAGTCAAACTCTCTCTTTTCCCAGACGACATGATACTTCATGTGGAAAACCCAAAAGACTCCACCCCCAAATTACTAGAACTCATCCAGCAATTCAGTAATGTGGCAGGATACAAAATCAATGCACAGAAATCAGTTGCTTTCTTATACACTAACAACGCAACTGCAGAAAGAGAAATTAGAGAAACGATTGCATTTACAATAGCACCAAAAACCATAAGATACCTCAGACTAAACCTAACCAAAGAGGTAAAGGATCTATACTCTAGGAACTACAAAACACTCATGAAAGAAATTGAAGAAGACACAAAAAGATGGAAAAATATTCCATGCTCATAGATCGGAAGAATAAACATTGTTAAAATGTCTATGCTACCCAGAGCAATCTATACCTTAAATGCCATCCCAATCAAAATTCCAATGACATTTTTCAAAGTGCTGGAACAAACAATCCTAAAATTTGTATGGAATCAGAAAAGACCCCGAATCGCCAAGGAAATGTTGAAAAAGAAACACAAA
Organism: Phoca vitulina; assembly: GCF_004348235.1. Classification (NCBI taxonomy): domain Eukaryota; kingdom Metazoa; phylum Chordata; class Mammalia; order Carnivora; family Phocidae; genus Phoca; species Phoca vitulina. The sequence continues at coordinate 5,885 of NW_022590236.1, read as the reverse complement.
TCCGGGGCATCACGTTGCCTGATTTCAAGCTATATTACAAAGCTGTGATCACCAAGACAGCATGGTAGTGGCACAAAAACAGACATACAGACCAATGGAACAGAATAGAGAACCCAGATATGGACCCTCAACTCTATGGTCAAATAATCTTTGACAAAGCAGGAAAAACCATGCAATGGAAAAAAGACAGTCTCTTCAATAAATGGTGCTGGGAAAATTGGACAGCTATATACAGAAGAATGAAACTCGACCATTCTCTAACACCATACACAAAGATAAACTCAAAGTGGATGAAAGACCTCAGTGTGAGACAGGAATCCATCAAAATCCTAGAGGAGAACATAGGCAGTAACCTCTTTGACATCGGCCACAGCAACTTCTTTCAAGATACATCTCCAAAGGCTAGTGAAACAAAAGCAAAAATGAACTTTTGGGACTTCATCAAGATACAAAGCTTCTGCACAGCAAAGGAAACAGTCAACAAAACAAAGAGGCAACCCACAGAATGGGAGAAGATATTTGCAAATGACGCTACAGATAAAGGGCTGGTATCCAAGATCTATAAAGAACTTCTCAAACTCAACAACCAAAAAACAAATAATCAAGTCAAAAAGTGGGCAGAAGAGATGAACAGACACTTCTCTGAAGAAGACATACAAATGGCTAACAGACACATGAAAAAATGTTCATCATCATTAGCCATCAGGGAAATCCAAATCAAAACCACACTGAGATACCACCTTACACCAGTTAGAATGGAAAAAATGGACAGGGAAAGAAACAGCAAATGTTGGAGAGGTTGTGGAGAAAGGGGAACCCTCTTACACTGTTGGTGGGAATGCAAGTTGGTACAGCCACTTGGGAAAACAGTGTGGAGGTGCCTCAAAACTTTAAAAATAGAGCTACCCTATGACCCAGCAATTGCACTACTGGGTATTTAACCCAAAAACACAGATGTAGTGAAAAGAAGGGCCATATGCATCCCAATGTTCATAGCAGCAATGTCCGCAATAGCCAAACTATGGAAAGAGCCGAGATGCCCTTCAACAGATGAATGGATAAAGAAGATGTGGTCCATACATACAATGGGATATTACTCAGCCATCAGAAAAGATGAATACCCAACTTTTGCATCAACATGGATGGAACTGGAGGAGATTATGCTAAGTGAAATAAGTCAAGCAGAGAAAGTCAATTATCATATGGTTTCACTTATTTGTGGAACATAAGGAATATCATGGAGGACATTAGGAGAAGGAAGGGAAAAATGGGGAGGGGGAATTGGAGGGAGAGATGAACCATGAGACACTATGGACTCTGAGAAACAAACAGGGTTTTAGAGGGGAAGGGGGAGGGGGGATTGGTTAGCCCGGTGATGGGTATTAAGGAGGGCACATACTGCATGGAGCACTGGGTGTTATACGAAAACAGTGGATTGTGGATCACCACATCAAAAACCAATGATGTACTGTATGGTGACTAACATAACATAATAAAATTTAAAATAAATAAATAAATTAAAATAAAAATTTCTAAACACATAGGGAAACGCCTACTAAGTTAGAACTTTCCCACCCTATTAAGAAAGTCCAAAAATAAGAAAGAACTATGCTGCTTACATATCCCAAAAAGGTGGCAGATCCTCAGAACCATAATTAGTTCCTGCTGCTTCTGGTGGAAACTGTCTTTGTTCTAGTGATGGAGAAAAGTTTTCATTCCTTTAAAGGGGTTTACTTTTTCCTCTCTGAATTCAACCATATTCTAAAATAACAGCAAACATCATACCAATCACGCTGCTAATAGATGAAATGTTGATATTTCCTTTCCAAAAGGAAAGTATGGATTACTATCATACTGCAAACTGTAAGTATACATGTATATCTCCATATTAAGACTGTTTCTCATACACATTATACCTTAAAAGCTCGACAAGTAGAATAAGAAGAGTTAGTTAGTTAAGTGGTAGGATGCAGTGTAGCTTAAGAGATAAAATTGTGCCCATTTTAGACATATAATTTCTCGTATCTTAATATCCAACCAAATGGGCAGGATTTATTCAACTGGGATAATTTGTTTTTTCTAAAGACACTTGAAAAACAAGAAATAAGCATAAACTGCTCTACACAGTCAAAAAAGATATCCCACTGATTGTGTACTTTAAGGATCGGACCATGGATGCTTTTACTTTACACAAAGTTCTAACTAGCTCAGCTGTGTGATTTCCTATTCATTTTTATCATGAAAATATCACTTACTCAGGAAGGAAAACCCAGTGTGGAAGACAGCTGGGCAGTAAAATAATTATCATACCATAAAGATGTAAGTAATAATATTTGAAACAAGAGAAAATGCTATGGGAATTGAGGGTTAGGGTGAAGGAATGGTTCTGAAAGAAGGTATCTCTCTCTCTCTCACACACACACACACACACACACACACACACACACAAAAAAAAAAGTACTCTTAGTTCCATACTCTTAGGTGAAAAGGATGGTGATTTTCATTGTACTTACAACTTCCAGCAGGGGAAATAAGTTCAAGGCCTGAAAGAGTATGGGAAGAAGGTATGAAAAGGGAAATGGCAAGATGTGAAATAAAAAAACAAACCTAACAGAAACAAACTGAGGTGGTCTTTTATGTAGAGAGCCTACAGAATTTGGTCCTTATTCTGTGGAATTCAAGACAGACCGAACATGAGTCAAGAATGTGAAGAATGCTTACACAACATTTGTAAAATATATCTATAACCAAATAAACTACTTAGTATTGCATCAAGTATTTTGTAAATATTATCCCCTTTCATTCTCATGACTACCCTGAGGTAGAAAATCTTACTGTAATCATTTCACAGATGAGAAAACCGGGGCCTGGGAAGGTTACAGAGCTTAGCCAAGACCAGATGATTAGTATATAGCACAAGCACCTGGATTTCAGAGCCTGAACTATTAATATTTTTCCCTCCTCAAGGAATCTTTCACATACTTAAATTCATCAAGAACTACAAAAACTAGGGGGTGCCTGGGTGGCTCAGTTAAGCATCTGACTCTTGATTTCAGCTCAGGTCCTAATCTCAGATTCCTGAGATCTGCCCCCACCTCCGCTCAGCAGAGACTCCTCTACTTCTCTCCATCCCTCTCTGCCCCTCCCCCACTGCATGTGCACACATGCACACGCGCTCTCTCTAAAGTAAATAAAATCTTAGGGAAAAAAAAAGAACCAAAAAACTAGGAACCCCTTGGAAGGTTTTTAAGTACCTTAGATGGAAGGAGGCATACTGATGTAACAATGTCACATACACAGTACTGGTCTTTTTTAGGACAAAATGAGTAGTGAGACTGGCTTATTTTTTTTTTCTTTTTAAAGATTTTATTTATTATTTGAGAGAGAGAGAGAGAGAGAGAGAGAGAGAGCACATGAGAGGGGGGAGGGGCAGAGGGAGAAGCAGACTCCCTGCTGAGCAGGGAGCCCGATGCGGGACTCGATCCCAGGCCTCTAGGATCATGACCTGAGCCGAAGGCAGTCGCTTAACCAACTGAGCCACCCAGGCGCCCTAAAAATGATTTATTTTTAAACCACTAAAAAGTTGCATATGGTGTCCTCTCTCTAAATATGAGAAAATATTATTTGGATATAGAAGCTTCTTCCAAGTTTCATACTATTATTCTAAATATTTAGTTATTATACTATAAACATGACTTGGAATGCACTGGAAAGCAGCATGAAAATAGCTTATCTGTCCTAAAATTATATGAGAACTAGCCATACATTAAAACACACCCAAGAAGTGCCTGGTTGTCTTAGTACAGCATGTGCCTCTTGATCTTGGGGTTGTAGGTTCAAGCCCCCTGTTGAGTGTAGATTACTAAAAATAAAATCTCTAAAAAAATAAATAAAACACACCCAAGATAAAATCTACTAGCATCACAGACATGCATGCTGTTTTAATGTTTTAAAATAACTGTATTTTAAATTTGCTGTAAAATGAAAAAGGAAAATTTGATTCCTATCTTTGCAAAAATAAATGTGAAATCATGAAAGTATCAAAAGTATTAATGCTTATATTACTCTGTACAAACTAGACTTAAAGACATTAAAAGCTGCAGGGCCAAAGAAACTGATATCTTAGAAAGGTTCCGAAAAATACAAGGCAGCTATCCCGTTATATAAATTATTATACTGAAAGGAAAACCGCTAGCAAATTAACAAAGTAGGCTATGCTTTAATGCTTATGTAAGCATCCATTCTCAACCTCATTTAGAGAAGTAAAGGGAGCTGCAGTAATCTGCCTCACAGCAAAGTACGGTTCAGTTTTATACACTTCTGTTGTGATGAAATGTCTCTTCATGAGATCCAAGTTACTGGCCCAGGAAGTTTGATTTTCTGGATAAATCATGAAAGCTTAACTGGCTATCATTATACTTAACAAACTAGACTAGGCCAGTTTTAACATCTAACATTTGGGAAAACTTATCCTATACTGATCTAACCTTATTTACTGTAAACTACCTTAAAATAACAAGCATGTGCTTACTTTAATCTTTAAAAAGTGGTATATGCAGGGATGCCTGGGTGGCTCATCTGTTAAGCATCTGCCTCATGCTCAAGTCCCAATCCCAGGACCCTGGGATCGAGCCCCACATCAGGCTCCCTGCTCAGTGGGGAGTCTGCTACTCTCTCTCTTCCCCTCCCCCCTGCTCATGCTTGCTTGCGCTCTTTCTCTCTCAAATAAATAAAACTGAAATAAAAAGAAATTTTAAAAACTGTCATAAGCAGAATATTATCAAGATTAGAATCATCAAAAGACTAGATAATACTTTAAAGGTAAATCTAGTAGGAATTGCGAGCATTAATTTTAAAACTCAACAAGTATCAAAAATATTATCCAAAGAGGGGTGCCTGGGCAGCTCAGTTGGTTGGGCAGCTGCCTTCGGCTCAGGTCATGATCCTGCGGTCCTGGGATCGAGCCCCACGTCGGGCTTCCTGCTCAGCAGGGGTGTCTGCTTCTCCCTCTCCCTCTGACCCTTCCCCCGCTTGTTCTCTCTCTCACTCACTCTTTCAAATAAATAAATAAAATCTTAAAAAAAAAAAATTACACAAAGATTAAGTAGACCTCTCTTGATCATAAAAATCAATAATAAATATATTCTACGCAATACATCACACACACACAAAATGTCTTTTTCAAGAACATTCTAAGAAACTGAAGATGACCTAGAGCAGTGTTTGACAAAGTGCGATGTGGACCACTGCCTCAGAATCACTTGGAGTTCTCTTCAAAATACTGATCGTTGGTTCTGGTCCAAGATGGTGACGTAGAAGATCCTGAACTCAACTCCTTTAGGAACAGACCAAATCTACACCTATTTATAGAGCAATCACTCCCGAAGAACTGAAGCCTAACTGAACAACAAAAGACCACACAGAGAATGGCAAGAGAAACAGACACATGGTAACAAAGGGAAGCCCTACCCCCGCCACTGCAAACTGCACTGAGGAGGGATACTATGGGAGACCAAGAGCAGATTCCTCTGCCCTCTGGCACAGGAAAAAAAAAAAAAAGCCATGCCTTTATAAGGGCTATAGAAAATAAAAGAACCAGCCAAAGCTGCTGGAACTCTCTCTGGGTCAGGAGACTGATGAGTGCCACAGTCTACATTCCTCTTCCACCTTGATAATGTAGACAGGAACAGAGTCCAGGTGCCCTAGCTGGCCTACCGCCTCAGTGAGTTTCAGGCCCCTAAACCACACTGGTATACCCCTGGTGAGTGCTCACTATAGCTCAAGCCTCCTTGCAAAGGTGACACATATCCATTCATGATAAAACTCTCAACAAAGTAGGTACAGAAGATACATGCCACAACATTATAAAGGCCTTTTATGAAAAA
>NW_022590235.1:0-19671 GCF_004348235.1 Phoca vitulina | reverse complement strand
GTACAGAAGATACATGCCACAACATTATAAAGGCCTTTTATGAAAAACTCATAGCTAACATAATACTCAAGAGGAAAAAATGGAGAGCTTTCCCCCTAAGGTCAGGAACAAGACAAGAATGTCCACTCTCACCACTTTTATTCAACACGGTACTGGAAATGGCAGCCACAGCAATCAGACAAGAAAAAGAAAAGGCATTCAAATTGGTAAGGAAGAAGCAAAACTTATCACTACTTGCAGATGACGGAATACTATATGTAGAAAACCTGAAAAGACTCCACCAAAAATCTACTAAAACCGATAAATGAATTCAGTAAGGTTGCAGGACACAAAATCAATATATAGAAATCTGTTGCATTTCTATACACTAATAATGAAGTAGCAGGAAGAAATTAGGGAAACAATCCCATTTACAACTACATCAAAAATAATAAAATACCTAGGAATAAACTTAACCAAGTAAGTGAAATACCTGTACTCTGAAAACTATGAAACACTGATGAAAAAAATTGAAGATGACACAAACAAATGGAAAGATACTCCATGCTCACGGATTGGTAGAACAAACTGTTAAAATGTTCATTCTACCCAAAGCCATTTACAGATTTAATGCAATCCCTATCAAAATACCAAGAGTACTTTTCACAGAACTAGATACATTATACTAAAATTTGTATGGAACCACAAAAGACCCTGAATACCCAAAGCAATCTTGAGAAAGAACAAAAAAGCTGGAGACAGCACAATCCCAGATTTCAAGATATACTACAAAGCTGTAGTAATCAAAACAGTACGGTACTGCCACAAAAACAGACAGAATAGAGAACTGAGAAATAAACCCATGGCTACATGGTCAATTAATCTATGAAAAAAGAGGCAAGAATATGCAATGGGGAAAGACAATCTCTTCAACAAATGGTTTTGGGAAAATTGGACAGCTATATGCAAAAGAATGAAACTGCACCACTTTCTTACACCATACACAAAAATAAACTCAAAATGGATTAAAGACCTAAATGTGAGACCTGAAACCATAAAACTAGAAGACAACATAGGCAGTAATCTCTTTGTCATTGGCCTTAGCAACATTGTTTTAGATATGTCTCCTTGGGAAAGGGAAACAAAAGCAAAAATAAACTTCTGGGGCTACACCAAAATAAAAAGCTTCTGCACAGCAAAGGAAATAATCAAAACTAAAAGACAACCTACTGAATGGGAGAAGATACTGACAAATGACATATCTGATAAAGGGTTAGAATTCAAAACATATAAAGAACTTACGCAAGTCAACACTTAAAAAACAATCTAATTAAAAATGGGCAGAGGACTGACTTTCGGGTATTAAAGAGGGCATGTACTGAATGGAGCACTGGGTGTTATATGCAAACAATGAATCATGGAACACTACATCGAAAACTAACGATGTGATGGGCGCCTGGGTGGCTCAGTTGGTTAAGCGACTGCCTTCGGCTCAGGTTGTGATCCTGGAGTCCCGGGATCGAGTCCCACATCGGGCTTCCTGCTCAGCAGGGAGTCTGCTTCTCCCTCTGACCCTCCTCCCTCTCATGCTCTCTGTCTCTCATTGTCTCTCTCACAAATAAATAAAAAAAAAAAAAAAGAAAACTAACGATGTGATGTATGGTGATTAACATAACATAATAAAAAAAAAAGTGGGCAGAGGACCTAAATAGGCATCTGTTCAAAGAAGATATACAGACAGCCAACAGACACGTGAAAAGATGCTCAACATAACTCATCATGGGGAAAATGCAAATCAAAACTACAATGAGGTATCACCTGACACCTATCAGAATGGCTAAAATCAAAAAACGCAAGAGACAAGTATTGATGAGGATGAGGAAAAAAAGGAACCCACATGCATGTCGGTGAGAATGCAAACTGGTGTAATCCACTTTATAGTCTGGAAGTTCCTCAAAAAGTTAAAAACAGAATTACCATGAGTGTGTATACACACACACACACACACACACATACACACACACAAAGGGGACTATTACTCAGCCATAAAAAGAATGGAACCCTGCAATTTGCAACAACATGGATGAATCTAGAGAGTATAATGCAAATAAGCAAAGTAAGCCAGTCAGAGAAAGACCGATACCGTGATTTCACTCACATGTAGAATTTAAAAAATAAATGAACAAAGAAAAAGAAAAACCAAAAAACACACTCTTAACTATAAAGAATGACTAGATGGTTACCAAAGGGGAGGTAGGGGGGATGGGTAAAATATGTGAAGGAGATTAAGAGTACACTTATCATGATGAGCAGTTAATATAGAATTGCTCCCATCCAAGTACTAACCAGGCCTGACCTGCTGAATCACTATAGTGTACACCTGAAACTAATATAACACTTGTACATGTTAGACTGGAATTAAAATATTTTTAAAAATTAAAATTAAGAAAAACATACATAAACAAACAAGCAAGTACACCAGCCAGCCAGCCAGCTAGCCAGCTTCTCAGGGGCTATGGCACCTAAGCTTATGGGATAGGATGCTGGAAGCCTTTGAAGGAACTGTATGTAACTGCAGAAATTAACTTCAGATGTTAAGTAGGAAAAAAAGTATTTTGCCCTAACAGGAACTGACAATAATCTCTATAGTGTTTCCCCTTTACCAGGTCTGGAGGCTTGAAAACAAGTTCTCATTGTCCAGTTCAGAGGAATTAATTTGGCTAAGGCCAAGGTGGAATGCTATATTATTCTTAATGCCTGGCTGTCAGTCAGGATGTCAGGACAGTTGGGATTCAGGCGCGAGTGTCCTGGCTGGCAATCAGGGAATACGGGAAGTAGTGTCTTTTTAGGTATTGGCATCCCAAAAGAAACCTGGGGTAGGTGACACAGCTCCTCAATGGGGTTAGAATGCTGTGATGGGCAAAACGGTTGAGAAATAATTATCTAACTGGTTAACTTATTTAAAATACATGAATGTATATAATGGCTGTTTGACTCTAGACTACTAAACTTTTCTTACAACAACTATTTTAAACTTTGCATTTGGTACATTGCTCTCACAACTCCTCCTTTTCTCTACCATTTCTTCTTTTTCTCTTCAGCACTGTCATGACATCTAAAAACTTGTATTCAACTTTGTTAGAACCAATGTAAAGTATTAGTGAACAGACTTGGTGAGGACCTGAAAGGCAACGTGTGTTTTAGTGGATGACTTCAGGCTAACCATACTTCAGCAGCTCAGCACGGTTGTTTTTACTTTTTCCCCCCAATTCTTAAAATCTCAGCTATTTGCTGAAAATTGAAGTTGCCCAAAAGTATTGAGACCTTTGAAAATTAGTAGACTCTGTCAAGTTTTTTCTTTTCTTTTTAAGAGTTCTAAAAACTAAGTTGTCTCTTGTGGTGTCTATATTAATCAAATTATTAAATTAAAATGATAAACTTAAAAACTTTACAGAAAAAAATGACTTAAGGAAACTGAAGGAAAGGAGTTTAAAAGGAATAGCTTTAATAAATTAATAAATGAACTAGTAAGCTTTTTTAAAATGAGCTTTTTAAAACAAAATTATATAATTCTGAGATTATGCTAGAAGTATACAGTGTATCATATTTTAGACAAAATGATTAAAAGGGAAGATAAACGTAAATTTTTCAGAGAATGTAACTCTCTAGGTAGTTATAATGTATGTTAACTCCATGATTTAATCTTTAGTTATAAATCCTAGCAATAGCATACACAGAATACTGAATTTCTCAATTTAATAATTCTGTAGTACCGTTTGTTTGGCTTTTTGTAGCTGTATTTTGAGGTCACTACATTCTTTCCTCATCAGTTCCAGTTCTTGTTCCAAACCATGGATCTTCAGGTCACAGCTCAACTTTTCCACCTCCCAGTCTGATGAAGGTGGATTTAAATTCCTCATCACTAAAAAAAGGATGGACATTAACTATTATTTCTGCCTTCTACATCTGTTGTAATTCCATAAAGGTTATACTAGTAAAATGTAGATAATACAAAAACTAATACAAAAGATGCACAACTAACTGTTTTTTAAAAACAGTAATTACTTTCAAAGATCTATGCTAATGAGAATAAGAAACCTACCAATCTTGTTTCAGAATGTATTAATCACCACTACCTCTGATCTTCTGTTTAGGTTAAAGTACAAGTTTGTCATTCTGGAACTTTAAAATATATAACACTAATCAAACACATGCTAAAACTTTTGACAAGTCAATAATATATAAGTCAAGGTTAAGACAGTGATAATTAAATGAAGTGAGGAAACTGAAGCTCATGTCTCTACTCCATCTAGTCCCCTCAGAGTATAAAGTATGATCATCAGGCCTAGAACATGATGTCAAAACAATTTATTCATAAACATCTACTGTAGAAACTCAATACAACTGGATAATGAATTACCTTTGAGTTAGTTCTTTAGTCTATCTAGAAAAAGCCCCAACCAGCTACTGTAAGAGAGCTCATCTCAAACTCCTATCAAAAGGTCTCTCTCAGAGACCTACTCTTCAGCTTGTCTCATCAGAATGTTCATGGGAACAGGCCAATAGCCATATGTTCCAGAACTAATTATTCACTCCAGCATCTCATCTGCACATTTTAACAATCTTCAGAAATTAAAAAAAAAAAAAAAAAAAAAAAAAGAGTAATTGTAACTACTCCATGACAGTATGTCTAAATAGCGGGCAAAAGTTCAGTAGAAAGGAAAAGCTAGGACATACCAGCAGGCAAGACGTTTTGACAAGGATGGAGTTCTACTCCTTTCTTCATCTACTTCATCACAAACTAGCCCTGAATAAAAACCATCAAATTTTCTCTAGGAAAAGTGCAACTTATATCTAAGGAAAAGTTAAAGCAGTTGATATTTTGGTGAAAGCAGATCAGAGAAATTAATGTAAGCCTAAAATTATAAAATAAGGCCTTAGCATACAGATACAGAAAACTGATAATGGATATAACACATAAATGGAAAATTATATTGATTCCATTATAATATTTGTAACAAGTAAGTGGCATACCCTGCTGAGTTTCCACCTCTGTCCTTAGCTGGAGGAGTTCTACTTCTTTAGATTGTAGCTGTTCATTCAATACTTTCAAAGATTCAGAGTTGTCTTTATTCTAGTTAAGTAGGGAAAATGCCAAATTACATTCAATAAAATCTATAGGTTGATATATATTAATTTTCAGGTAGATGAAAAAAACAGATTTAGGCCTTTAAAAAGCAAGGTGGGAAAATGAACCCAGTTTTTCACTAATCTCTTTTTTCTTTTTCAAACTTAGGACATACTATTCACTGGCTTTTTTTCTTTTAAAAACACATTGACAAATTCTACCATGTCATGATTTTTCAAAATAAGTTAGTGGTGTTAGATATACTTAATTCCTAAACATCATTACATACTATATATTTATTTTGTACAGAAATAAGTTATAAATATCGCCATTAAAAATTCCTATTTTTGCCTTAAGGATGTATATTTTTAATTTTTTATTTAATAAATGTAAGTATTTCTCTTACTTCTAATTTTAAACTTCCTGAAGAAGAAAACTCATTTGCAATACATAGAGATTGTTTTCAAACCAACTTACCATTTTATCCAATTTGCTTTTCAAATTATCTCTATCAATGCAAACCTCTCGATATGCATGATAGGCTTTATTTACTTGTTCACGTCCCACAGAACTTGTTTCTTCATCTAATCGAGCTCCTATAAGCTAATGGTATAAAATTAGAAGGGAAAGCTTAAAGAAAGTATTCTACAAAACAAACAAAACAAAAAAGAAGCCAGTCTTCTGATGGCTCCACACCTTACTTTTCTTTGTAATGCAGGGATAAAGCCTGGAGTATAATTAGGTAAACATTTCACTTCCAACAAGTAAGCCTTCCTGATTAAGAAAGCAAAAAAGTACAGGTAAATATTTTTAAAGTCTTCTATTTTATGCTTTTAATCAGTATTTTTTGTTATAACATATATTAATTCATCATACTAAAACAGTACATCATTCTTTTATAATACTTAGGTGTTTTCCAAGCCAGTAGTATTTCATTTCCACCATTAGAAAAAATGACAAGTTAAGGTATACTTGACTTTTTAAAGAATAAATGTGGTAGTTCATTAAATACTGTATTATTCCAGAATAGAAATTATAGGCTTGTTGGTCACAAAGTACAGAAATATTGCCAATGTTAGCTATACCAAAGCACATTTTTCTACTTAATTTTAAAATGAGCATAACTACAAGCTCCAAAATGTTAACCTTTTCTCACTCTATCCAATTGTATCACAAATTTATTTGATTACCATTAAAGACAATGTATATGAATATAAAGAAATTATGATTTTTACAACTGACTTCCTTTCTCTTATTTCTCCTAGATGAATCAAACTCTAACCAAGCCCCATCCTAAAGTTTTTAATAACAAGATAATTCATTTCCTTGGCAGCTAAGAATCCATTTCCTTCCCTTTTGAGGAAGCTGCTGTTTATAAAATACAAATACAATGATCTAATCTGAAGAAACATAAAACTAAGTTAAAACTTCTTAAAACTCAAAATATAAAAGGGTGAGTGATGAAGATTTCCCAGTACAAAAAGCCAAGTAGATATGATGATTTATAATGGAATCAACTATCAAGCTTATATATTCTGTAACATTTAAGAGTGTCAGGTTTCTGCATGAGAAAGGTAAACAGAGAAAGGTAATTTATCAGTTAAAGCATTATTCTGTGTGTTCAAGAACAAAAGAGAATGTTGAGGTAAAGATGTCAATCCTGGTGAACACGTTTTTAAACATTAGAACAATGTTACAGGAGATTCCTCCTTTGACATTTAATTTCCTTTGCTGGCATATCATTTTTTACACAGATTTTATTTTTTTATTTTTTTTAAGATTTTATTTATTTATTTGACAGAGACACAGTGAGAGAGGGAACACAAGCAGGGGGAATGGGAGAGGGAGAAGCAGGCTTCCTGCAGAGCAGAGAGCCCGATGCAGGACTCGATCCCAGGACCCTGGGATCATGACCTGAGCCGAAGGCAGACACCCAACGACTGAGCCACCCAGGCGCCCTTTTGCACAGATTTTAAAATCCTGAATAAAATACATACAGTTTATGAAGGTAAAGCAATCTAAAAAAAGAAAAATACATTCCAAGAAAAATATATTGCAAATCCTATTCTACAAATATTCACCACGTACGTGATATGTGAAGCACAGTATGAGAAGTACTGGGTTTTGAGACTAGCTGTGAGTTATCCTTGGAAACTTAGTACAACCAGGGAAGACAGGTTAGAAAAATTTTTTAAATTTCAAGTATTTCGAATTATTCTTTGAGTCATAAAATATAATAAAGATAATAATTACCTTTTCTTCCAAAAATCTTACTCTTTTCTTTAAGAAAGAGTTCTCTTTCTCTGAATCCTTAAGTCGTTTTTTGATGTCTTCATATGCAGTGACAAGGGCAAAATGTGAAGCAACAGATTCATCTCCTGAATATATTGAGATTGGAGTCACTGTGTCTCTCCTATGTGCTTTTTCATGATTCAGAATGCAGATATCATCTTCTACCAGTGCATCCATGACAGCTTTTTAAAAGAATATAAAAGAAAAATGTCTCATTGAATAAATGAGCAGGAAAAGAGAGATGTATTTAGAATAATGAGAATACTGGGTCAATGTTAAAAACTCCTATTTCTTTTACAGGCAGCCTAACATAGTGGTGAAAAGCATGGGCTCTAGAACCAGATTCTAGGAGATGCATCCAAGCCCTACTTAGTGTCAGTAAGACTTTGCACTTAATCTCTCTGCCTCGGTTTCCTTATTTATAAAGTATAATAAATAGTAGCAACTGCTTCACAGAATTCTTAAGAATATTAAATAAGTTGATACCTATAAAGCATTTGAAACCAATCTAAGCTATTATTAGTAAGTGTTAGAAAAAGTAGTAAAACACTGTTTTTATAGGATAAAAATCTTTAAATTTATACCCACATATTTCTTCATTATCAGCATTTCCACTCTCAGATGTAAGTAGCAAGTTTTATAACTTCCCAAATTATAAATTTTCAAAAACTCTCCTGAGTACAATTCACTACAAGACTATTATAGAAGTTTTAATGCATCCTCCACTATATTCTTTCCGTAGTGGTAACTGATTGATTGTAATAGAAGACACAAAGGAATTAACATTTCAGTACTCACCATGTCCCAGTACCATGCACTACATTCTTTTAATATTATATCATTTAAATTCATCCAAACAATTCTATGAGGTAGGTATCACCTACATTTTATAGGATCAAAAAGGTAAAGTAATTTGCCCATGTTAAAGCTAGTAGATGTTAGTTAGCTCTGTGAGGGTACAGGTCTGTTTTGTTCATCATTGTGTCCCCCCAACTCATCATTGTGTGTAAGATGCCCAATAAATATTGGTTATTAAATGAAGAGTCAATAGTGTAGGATTCAAATCAAACTCTAACTCAAAAACCTAAGAGAAGAAGCCAGTTACTTCAGTAGTTAGTGAACTTACTTGGTTTGTACATCTACTTTTGCTGTTAGGTACAGCATTACTTCCCCATCTGAGAGTTATGTTCCTGAAAAACACTGGAAGGAGAAACTGTAGCTGAAATCTTTTAAGACCTCATGGGAAAAACACAGTAAGAGGGACTGTAGGTCATAAGAGAACCTAAAAAATCCTTTTAAATACTTTCTAGTTTGAAATAAAACATCAAATACAGCATTCTAAAAAAGACTATCAATGGAATTTCATGTATCTTATATTAGTAATTCAGGATTAATGAAAAACATTTTTATTTACTATTTCTTGCTTGGAATGACATTTGATTGCTTACTGTGTCAGTCACTGTTCCAAGAATATTATAGGTGAGGAAACTGAGGTAGAAGGAATTTAAGTAATTTTCCCAAGTAAAATAGTAAATAATGAGATGTAACATAGGTGATTACGCCACAGGATCCATGTTTTACTATGCCTGCTTTTCTCCAAAACTTCTGACCTCCCTCCCTGTATCTATCAACGCCTCTAAAGTCCATTTTGCTTTATTTCAGACAACATGAATACTAAGGAAAAATGTATGTTTTTTCTGGTTCCAGTCTTCTATCATTGTATTCTTGCTTTACTGATTTTTGTAACGAAAAGCTTCCAACTTGAGAACGTTCTCAAATAATGTCAGTTTGGTGTATCTAGCAATTTGTTTATATCTAGGATTATAAGAAAGGCAGGCAAAAATGAATGTGTGTACTACAATATAAGTAGGTGAAACCTACCATTCAATCTTCAGCAACACCAACTTAAAAATTTCGAACCACAGGAAGGGGGAAAAGATGGCGGAGGAGTAGGGGACCCTATTTCAACTGGTCCCCGGAATTGAGCTGAATATCCACCAGACCACTCTGAGCACCCACGAAACCAGCCTGAGATGTAAGAAGATCTGGATCTCTACAAACAGAATATCGCAGGTGGTTGGTTTGGAGGTACGAAGCGGGGAGCCGTGATTCCTCAGGCAGATATCGGAGGATAAACGGCAGCGGGAGGGTGCCTGGCCGTGGGGATCCTACACAGCCGGTGAGCGACAACCTCGTGCGCTGCGGACGGGCACAGACTCGCAGACCCGCAGCGATGGGGAAAGGACTCTAGGGCAGCCCCCGGGGCGGACCCGGAGCAGCGGGGTTGCGCCTGCAATCTGCAGGCCCCAGGGCGGAAACCCAGAGCGGCGGTGTTGCGGGCGCCGAACTGGGAGCGGCTGGCTGTTTTAGAAGCACAAAGGGCAGAGACGTGCCCCGACCTGGAGGCAGGACTGGGAGCGCACAACCCAGGAGGCTGCAGTTTATAGCAGCACGGACAGAAACGGAGACAGTGTGGTCTGGAGAACTCACTGAAGAACAGACTGCGGTCTCTCTGCTCTAAGGCAGAGGGTTGGAAACGGTCTCTTCTGCTCTGACTGGCGGAAGAGACGCGGAAAGCCGCCAGGGAAAGCTGCCAGAGAACAAAAGCCCCAAAAATTGATTCCCGTTGAGCCCATCCCCCGCCACAGGGGCGCAGGGCAACTCCGCCCAAACAGGGTTGCCTGAGTAACTGCACAGCAGGCCCCTCCCGCAGAAGACAGGCTGGGAAAACAAGAGGCCAGCAACCCTAAGGTCCCAAGAAAACAGGTGCATCTTGCTTGGGTTCTGGTCAATAATTTGGACTCTATGCATTCCCTCAAACACGCCATCAACAGAATGACTAGGAGGAGGAGCCCCCAAAACAGAAAAGACTCAGAGATTATGACTTATGCTGCAGATTTACAAATGGATGCAGATATAACCAAGATGTCAGAGATGGAATTCAGGCTAGCAATTGTGAAGACAATGGCTAGAATGGAGAAATCAATTAATGGCAACATAGAGTCTCTAAGGGCAGAAATGAAAGCTGAATTGGCAGAACTTAAAAATGCTATCAATGAGATCCAATCCAATCTAGATAATCTAACAGCTAGGGTAACTGAGGCAGAAGAGCGAATAAGCGACCTGGAAGACAATATAATAGATAAAAAGGGAAAAGAGGAGGCCAGGGAAAAACAACTCAGAATCCAAGAAAAAAGAATCAGAGAAATAAGTGACACCATGAAGCGTTCCAATGTCAGAATCATTGGAATCCCGGAGAGAGTGGAGAGAGAGAGAGGACTAGCAGATGTATTTGAGCAAATCGTAGCTGAGAACTTCCCTAATCTGGGGAATGAAACAAACATTCGAGTCCTAGAGGCAGAGAGGACCCCTCCCAAGATCAAGGAAAACAGGCCAACACCCTGGCATGTAACAGTAAAACCTGCAAATCTTAGAACCAAGGAAACCATCTTAAGGGCAGTTAGGGGGAAGAGAGTCCTTACGTACAGAGGGAGGAACATCAGAATAACGTCAGACCTATCCACAGAGACAAGCCAGAAAGGCCTGGCAAGACATATTCAGGGTACTAAATGAGAAGAACATACAGCCAAGAATACTTTATCCAGCAAGGCTTTCATTTAGAATGGATGGAGAGACGCAGAGCTTCCACGACTGGCAGAAACTGAAAGAATATGTGACCACTAAGCCGGCTCTGCAAGAAATATTAAGGGGGGGTTCTATAAAAGGAGAAAGACCCCAAAAGTGATATACAACAGAAATTTACAGGGACAATCTATAAAAACAAGGTCTTCACAGGCAACATGATGACAATTAATTCATATCTTTCAATAATCACTCTCAACATGAATGGCCTAAACGCTCCCATAAAACGGCACGGGGTTGCAGATTGGATAAAAAGACAGGACCCATCCATATGCTGTCTACAAGAGACTCATTTTGAACCTAAAGATACATCCAGACTGAAAGTGAAGGCATGAAGATCCATCTTCCATGCCAGCAGACCTCAAAAGAAAGCTGGGGTAGCAATTCTTATATCAGACAAATTAGATTTTAAACTAAAGTCTGTAATAGGAGATACAGGACACTATATCATTCTTAAAGGGTCTATCCAACAAGAAGATCTAACAATTGTAAATATCTACGCCCCCAACATGGGAGCAGCCATCTACATAAGCCAACTGTTAACCAAAATAAAGAGTCACATTGATAACAATACGTTAATTGTAGGAGACCTCAATACTCCACTCTCAGCAATGGACAGATCATCTAAGCAGAAAATCAACAAGGAAACAAGAGCTTTGAATGATACATTGGACCAGATGGACCTCATAGATATTTACAGAACATTCCACCCTAAAACAACAGAATACTCATTCTTCTCGAGCGCACATGGAACTTTCTCCAGAATAGACCATATACTGGGTCACAAATCAGGTCTCAACCGATACCAAAAGATTGAGATTATTCCCTGCATATTCTCAATGCTCTAAAATTGGAACTCAATCGCAAGAAAAAATTTGGCAGAAATTCAAACACTTGGAAGCTAAAGACCACTCTGCTCAAGAATGTTTGGGTCAATCAGGAAATCAAAGAAGAACTTAAACAATTCATGGAAACACATGAGAATGAAAACACATCAGTCCAAAACTTACTAATACTGCAAAGGCGGCCCTAAAGGGGAAATATATAGCCATCCAAGCCTCACTCAAAAAAATAGAAAAATCCCGAATTCACCAACTAACTCTACACCTCAAAGAACTAGAGAAAAAGCAACAAATGACGCCTAAGCCATTTACTAGAAGAGAAATAATTAAAATTAGAGCAGAAATCAATGAATTAGAAACCAGAAACACAGTAGATCAGATCAACGAAACTAGAAGCTGGTTCTTTGAAAGAATTAATAAGATCGATAAACCACTGGCCAGACTTATCCAAAAGAAAAGAGAAAGGACCCAAATTAATAAAATTATGAATGAAAGGGGAGAGATCACGACTAACACCAAGGAAATAGAAACAATTATTAGAAATTATTATCAACAACTATATGCCAATAAACTGAGCAATCTGGATGAAATGGAGGCCTTCCTGGAAACCTATAAGCTGCCAAGACTGAAACAGGAAGAAATTGACAACCTGAATAGGCCAATAACCAGTAACGAGATTGAAGCAGTGATCCAAAACCTCCCAAAAAACAAGAGTCCAGGGCCTGATGGATTCCCTGGGGAATTCTACCAGACATTCAAAGAAGAAATAATACCTATTCTACTGAAGCTGTTTCAAAAAATAAAAACAGAAGGAAAACTTCCAAACTCATTCTATGAGGCCAGCATTACCTTAATCCCCAAACCAGGCAAAGACCCCATCAAAAAGGAGAATTTCAGACTGATATCCCTGATGAATATGGATTCCAAAATCCTCAAAAAAATCCTAGCTAATAGGATCCAATAATACATTAAAAGGATCATCCACCATGACCAAGTGGGATTTATCCCCAGGATGCAAGGGTGGTTCAACATTCGCAAATCAATCAATGTGATAGAACACATTAATAAGAGGAGGGAGAAGAACCATATGGTCCTCTCAATTGATGCAGAAAAAGCATTTGACAAAATACAACATCCTTTCCTGATTAAAACTCTCTAGAGTATAGGGATAGAAGGAACATTCCTCAAGTTCATAAAATCCATCTATGAAAAACCCACAGCGAATATCATCCTCAATGGGGAAAAGCTGAGAGCCTTTCCCTTAAGATCAGGAACATATCAAGAATGCCCACTCTCGCCACTATTGTTCAACATAGTACTAAAAGTCCTAGCAACAGCAATCAGACAACAAAAAGAAATAAAAGGTATTCAAATTGGCAAAGAAGAAGTCAAACTCTCTCTTTTCCCAGACGACATGATACTTCATGTGGAAAACCCAAAAGACTCCACCCCCAAATTACTAGAACTCATCCAGCAATTCAGTAATGTGGCAGGATACAAAATCAATGCACAGAAATCAGTTGCTTTCTTATACACTAACAACGCAACTGCAGAAAGAGAAATTAGAGAAACGATTGCATTTACAATAGCACCAAAAACCATAAGATACCTCAGACTAAACCTAACCAAAGAGGTAAAGGATCTATACTCTAGGAACTACAAAACACTCATGAAAGAAATTGAAGAAGACACAAAAAGATGGAAAAATATTCCATGCTCATAGATCGGAAGAATAAACATTGTTAAAATGTCTATGCTACCCAGAGCAATCTATACCTTAAATGCCATCCCAATCAAAATTCCAATGACATTTTTCAAAGTGCTGGAACAAACAATCCTAAAATTTGTATGGAATCAGAAAAGACCCCGAATCGCCAAGGAAATGGTGAAAAAGAAACACAAATCCGGGGCATCACGTTGCCTGATTTCAAGCTATATTACAAAGCTGTGATCACCAAGACAGCATGGTAGTGGCACAAAAACAGACATACAGACCAATGGAACAGAATAGAGAACCCAGATATGGACCCTCAACTCTATGGTCAAATAATCTTTGACAAAGCAGGAAAAACCATGCAATGGAAAAAAGACAGTCTCTTCAATAAATGGTGCTGGGAAAATTGGACAGCTATATACAGAAGAATGAAACTCGACCATTCTCTAACACCATACACAAAGATAAACTCAAAGTGGATGAAAGACCTCAGTGTGAGACAGGAATCCATCAAAATCCTAGAGGAGAACATAGGCAGTAACCTCTTTGACATCGGCCACAGCAACTTCTTTCAAGATACATCTCCAAAGGCTAGTGAAACAAAAGCAAAAATGAACTTTTGGGACTTCATCAAGATACAAAGCTTCTGCACAGCAAAGGAAACAGTCAACAAAACAAAGAGGCAACCCACAGAATGGGAGAAGATATTTGCAAATGACGCTACAGATAAAGGGCTGGTATCCAAGATCTATAAAGAACTTCTCAAACTCAACAACCAAAAAACAAATAATCAAGTCAAAAAGTGGGCAGAAGAGATGAACAGACACTTCTCTGAAGAAGACATACAAATGGCTAACAGACACATGAAAAAATGTTCATCATCATTAGCCATCAGGGAAATCCAAATCAAAACCACACTGAGATACCACCTTACACCAGTTAGAATGGAAAAAATGGACAGGGAAAGAAACAGCAAATGTTGGAGAGGTTGTGGAGAAAGGGGAACCCTCTTACACTGTTGGTGGGAATGCAAGTTGGTACAGCCACTTGGGAAAACAGTGTGGAGGTGCCTCAAAACTTTAAAAATAGAGCTACCCTATGACCCAGCAATTGCACTACTGGGTATTTACCCCAAAAACACAGATGTAGTGAAAAGAAGGGCCATATGCATCCCAATGTTCATAGCAGCAATGTCCGCAATAGCCAAACTATGGAAAGAGCCGAGATGCCCTTCAACAGATGAATGGATAAAGAAGATGTGGTCCATACATACAATGGGATATTACTCAGCCATCAGAAAAGATGAATACCCAACTTTTGCATCAACATGGATGGAACTGGAGGAGATTATGCTAAGTGAAATAAGTCAAGCAGAGAAAGTCAATTATCATATGGTTTCACTTATTTGTGGAACATAAGGAATATCATGGAGGACATTAGGAGAAGGAAGGGAAAAATGGGGAGGGGGAATTGGAGGGAGAGATGAACCATGAGACACTATGGACTCTGAGAAACAAACAGGGTTTTAGAGGGGAAGGGGGAGGGGGGATTGGTTAGCCCGGTGATGGGTATTAAGGAGGGCACATACTGCATGGAGCACTGGGTGTTATACGAAAACAGTGGATTGTGGATCACCACATCAAAAACCAATGATGTACTGTATGGTGACTAACATAACATAATAAAATTTAAAATAAATAAATAAATTAAAATAAAAATTTCTAAACACATAGGGAAACGCCTACTAAGTTAGAACTTTCCCACCCTATTAAGAAAGTCCAAAAATAAGAAAGAACTATGCTGCTTACATATCCCAAAAAGGTGGCAGATCCTCAGAACCATAATTAGTTCCTGCTGCTTCTGGTGGAAACTGTCTTTGTTCTAGTGATGGAGAAAAGTTTTCATTCCTTTAAAGGGGTTTACTTTTTCCTCTCTGAATTCAACCATATTCTAAAATAACAGCAAACATCATACCAATCACGCTGCTAATAGATGAAATGTTGATATTTCCTTTCCAAAAGGAAAGTATGGATTACTATCATACTGCAAACTGTAAGTATACATGTATATCTCCATATTAAGACTGTTTCTCATACACATTATACCTTAAAAGCTCGACAAGTAGAATAAGAAGAGTTAGTTAGTTAAGTGGTAGGATGCAGTGTAGCTTAAGAGATAAAATTGTGCCCATTTTAGACATATAATTTCTCGTATCTTAATATCCAACCAAATGGGCAGGATTTATTCAACTGGGATAATTTGTTTTTTCTAAAGACACTTGAAAAACAAGAAATAAGCATAAACTGCTCTACACAGTCAAAAAAGATATCCCACTGATTGTGTACTTTAAGGATCGGACCATGGATGCTTTTACTTTACACAAAGTTCTAACTAGCTCAGCTGTGTGATTTCCTATTCATTTTTATCATGAAAATATCACTTACTCAGGAAGGAAAACCCAGTGTGGAAGACAGCTGGGCAGTAAAATAATTATCATACCATAAAGATGTAAGTAATAATATTTGAAACAAGAGAAAATGCTATGGGAATTGAGGGTTAGGGTGAAGGAATGGTTCTGAAAGAAGGTATCTCTCTCTCTCTCACACACACACACACACACACACACACACACACACAAAAAAAAAAGTACTCTTAGTTCCATACTCTTAGGTGAAAAGGATGGTGATTTTCATTGTACTTACAACTTCCAGCAGGGGAAATAAGTTCAAGGCCTGAAAGAGTATGGGAAGAAGGTATGAAAAGGGAAATGGCAAGATGTGAAATAAAAAAACAAACCTAACAGAAACAAACTGAGGTGGTCTTTTATGTAGAGAGCCTACAGAATTTGGTCCTTATTCTGTGGAATTCAAGACAGACCGAACATGAGTCAAGAATGTGAAGAATGCTTACACAACATTTGTAAAATATATCTATAACCAAATAAACTACTTAGTATTGCATCAAGTATTTTGTAAATATTATCCCCTTTCATTCTCATGACTACCCTGAGGTAGAAAATCTTACTGTAATCATTTCACAGATGAGAAAACCGGGGCCTGGGAAGGTTACAGAGCTTAGCCAAGACCAGATGATTAGTATATAGCACAAGCACCTGGATTTCAGAGCCTGAACTATTAATATTTTTCCCTCCTCAAGGAATCTTTCACATACTTAAATTCATCAAGAACTACAAAAACTAGGGGGTGCCTGGGTGGCTCAGTTAAGCATCTGACTCTTGATTTCAGCTCAGGTCCTAATCTCAGATTCCTGAGATCTGCCCCCACCTCCGCTCAGCAGAGACTCCTCTACTTCTCTCCATCCCTCTCTGCCCCTCCCCCACTGCATGTGCACACATGCACACGCGCTCTCTCTAAAGTAAATAAAATCTTAGGGAAAAAAAAAGAACCAAAAAACTAGGAACCCCTTGGAAGGTTTTTAAGTACCTTAGATGGAAGGAGGCATACTGATGTAACAATGTCACATACACAGTACTGGTCTTTTTTAGGACAAAATGAGTAGTGAGACTGGCTTATTTTTTTTTTCTTTTTAAAGATTTTATTTATTATTTGAGAGAGAGAGAGAGAGAGAGAGAGAGAGAGCACATGAGAGGGGGGAGGGTCAGAGGGAGAAGCAGACTCCCTGCTGAGCAGGGAGCCCGATGCGGGACTCGATCCCAGGCCTCTAGGATCATGACCTGAGCCGAAGGCAGTCGCTTAACCAACTGAGCCACCCAGGCGCCCTAAAAATGATTTATTTTTAAACCACTAAAAAGTTGCATATGGTGTCCTCTCTCTAAATATGAGAAAATATTATTTGGATATAGAAGCTTCTTCCAAGTTTCATACTATTATTCTAAATATTTAGTTATTATACTATAAACATGACTTGGAATGCACTGGAAAGCAGCATGAAAATAGCTTATCTGTCCTAAAATTATATGAGAACTAGCCATACATTAAAACACACCCAAGAAGTGCCTGGTTGTCTTAGTACAGCATGTGCCTCTTGATCTTGGGGTTGTAGGTTCAAGCCCCCTGTTGAGTGTAGATTACTAAAAATAAAATCTCTAAAAAAATAAATAAAACACACCCAAGATAAAATCTACTAGCATCACAGACATGCATGCTGTTTTAATGTTTTAAAATAACTGTATTTTAAATTTGCTGTAAAATGAAAAAGGAAAATTTGATTCCTATCTTTGCAAAAATAAATGTGAAATCATGAAAGTATCAAAAGTATTAATGCTTATATTACTCTGTACAAACTAGACTTAAAGACATTAAAAGCTGCAGGGCCAAAGAAACTGATATCTTAGAAAGGTTCCGAAAAATACAAGGCAGCTATCCCGTTATATAAATTATTATACTGAAAGGAAAACCGCTAGCAAATTAACAAAGTAGGCTATGCTTTAATGTTTATGTAAGCATCCATTCTCAACCTCATTTAGAGAAGTAAAGGGAGCTGCAGTAATCTGCCTCACAGCAAAGTACGGTTCAGTTTTATACACTTCTGTTGTGATGAAATGTCTCTTCATGAGATCCAAGTTACTGGCCCAGGAAGTTTGATTTTCTGGATAAATCATGAAAGCTTAACTGGCTATCATTATACTTAACAAACTAGACTAGGCCAGTTTTAACATCTAACATTTGGGAAAACTTATCCTATACTGATCTAACCTTATTTACTGTAAACTACCTTAAAATAACAAGCATGTGCTTACTTTAATCTTTAAAAAGTGGTATATGCAGGGATGCCTGGGTGGCTCATCTGTTAAGCATCTGCCTCATGCTCAAGTCCCAATCCCAGGACCCTGGGATCGAGCCCCACATCAGGCTCCCTGCTCAGTGGGGAGTCTGCTACTCTCTCTCTTCCCCTCCCCCCTGCTCATGCTTGCTTGCGCTCTTTCTCTCTCAAATAAATAAAACTGAAATAAAAAGAAATTTTAAAAACTGTCATAAGCAGAATATTATCAAGATTAGAATCATCAAAAGACTAGATAATACTTTAAAGGTAAATCTAGTAGGAATTGCGAGCATTAATTTTAAAACTCAACAAGTATCAAAAATATTATCCAAAGAGGGGTGCCTGGGCAGCTCAGTTGGTTGGGCAGCTGCCTTCGGCTCAGGTCATGATCCTGCGGTCCTGGGATCGAGCCCCACGTCGGGCTTCCTGCTCAGCAGGGGTGTCTGCTTCTCCCTCTCCCTCTGACCCTTCCCCCGCTTGTTCTCTCTCTCACTCACTCTTTCAAATAAATAAATAAAATCTTAAAAAAAAAAAATTACACAAAGATTAAGTAGACCTCTCTTGATCATAAAAATCAATAATAAATATATTCTACGCAATACATCACACACACACAAAATGTCTTTTTCAAGAACATTCTAAGAAACTGAAGATGACCTAGAGCAGTGTTTGACAAAGTGCGATGTGGACCACTGCCTCAGAATCACTTGGAGTTCTCTTCAAAATACTGATCGTTGGTTCTGGTCCAAGATGGTGACGTAGAAGATCCTGAACTCAACTCCTTTAGGAACAGACCAAATCTACACCTATTTATAGAGCAATCACTCCCGAAGAACTGAAGCCTAACTGAACAACAAAAGACCACACAGAGAATGGCAAGAGAAACAGACACATGGTAACAAAGGGAAGCCCTACCCCCGCCACTGCAAACTGCACTGAGGAGGGATACTATGGGAGACCAAGAGCAGATTCCTCTGCCCTCTGGCACAGGAAAAAAAAAAAAAAGCCATGCCTTTATAAGGGCTATAGAAAATAAAAGAACCAGCCAAAGCTGCTGGAACTCTCTCTGGGTCAGGAGACTGATGAGTGCCACAGTCTACATTCCTCTTCCACCTTGATAATGTAGACAGGAACAGAGTCCAGGTGCCCTAGCTGGCCTACCGCCTCAGTGAGTTTCAGGCCCCTAAACCACACTGGTATACCCCTGGTGAGTGCTCACTATAGCTCAAGCCTCCTTGCAAAGGTGACACATATCCATTCATGATAAAACTCTCAACAAAGTAGGTACAGAAGATACATGCCACAACATTATAAAGGCCTTTTATGAAAAA
>NW_022590234.1:18484-19752 GCF_004348235.1 Phoca vitulina | reverse complement strand
AGAAGAAGAAGAAGAAGAAGAAGAAGAAGAAGAAGAAGAAGAAGAAAGAAGAAGAAAGAAGAAGAAAGAAGAAGAAGAAGAAGAAGAAGAAGAAGAAGAAGAAGAAGAAGAAGAAGAAGA
Source organism: Phoca vitulina (assembly GCF_004348235.1). NCBI lineage: Eukaryota > Metazoa > Chordata > Mammalia > Carnivora > Phocidae > Phoca > Phoca vitulina. The sequence continues at coordinate 19,632 of NW_022590234.1, read as the reverse complement.
AAGAAGAAGAAGAAGAAGAAGAAGAAGAAGAAGAAGGAGGAGGAGGAGGAGGAGGAGGAGGAGGAGGAGGAGGAGGAGGAGAAGAAGAGGAGGAGGAACTGCTATTTTACATCATACATAAACTCAACTCAAAATGGATTAAACATTTGAACAGGAGTCCAGAAACAATAAAACCCCTAGAAGAAAACATAATGGGTAAGTTACCTGACATTGTTCTTCAAAAAGGTTTTCTTAGATTTGACACCAAAACCACAAGCAAAAGATGGTAAACTAAAAAAAAAATGGAACTATATCAAAGTAAAATCCTCTGTACTGGAAAGAAAACTATCATCAAAATGAAAAAGCAACTGACTAATGAAAGAAAATATTTCCAAATCATATATTTAAAAATGGGTTAATATCCAAAATATATAATGAATTCATGCAATGCAACAGGAAAAAAAATCTGAATAAAAAATGGGCAGAAAAACTGAATAGATATCTTTCCACAGAAGACATACAAATAGCCAACAGGTGCATGAAAATATGCTCAACAGTATTAATCATCCAAGAATTGGAGACCCAAACCACAATGAGATATGACATCATGCCTGTCAGAAAGGCTATTATCAAATGACAAGAACAAGCACTCTTGAAGATTTGGAGAAAAGAGAATCATCATACATTATTGGTGAGAATGCAAACTGATGCCTCTCCTTCGTGAAACAGTATGGGTGGTGTTCAAAAAATTAAAAATAAACCTCCCATCTGATCCAGCAATTCCATTTCCGAGTATTTATCTGAAGAAAACAAAATCACTGTCTCAAAAAGATGTTGTCACCCCATGTTCAATTCAGCCATTATTTACAATGGCCAAAACTTGGAAACAATCTAAGTGTCCATCAACAGACGAATGGATGAAGAAAATCTGAGAAAGATGGCAGAGTAGTCGAAGGACCCTAGGCTTGCCTTGTCCCTCAAACACAGCTAGATAAATATCGAATCATTCTGAATAGGCAAGACATCGATCTGGGGACTGACAGAACAAACTGCACAACTAGAGGGAGGGAGGAGGCCACAAAGTGGAAGGTAGGAGGTGTAGAGATGTGCTTTGGGGGAGAAAGGGGTCATAGGTGCTGCAGAGGGGAGGGCACCCTCGGAGAGAGGCG
>NW_022590234.1:0-15484 GCF_004348235.1 Phoca vitulina | reverse complement strand
CGCCTCTCTCCGAGGGTGCCCTCCCCTCTGCAGCACCTATGACCCCTCTCTCCCCCAAAGCACATCTCCACACCACCTACCTTCCACTTTGTGGCCTCCTCCCTCCCTCTAGTTGTGCAGTTTGTTCTGTCAGTCCCCAGATCGATGTCTTGCCTATTCAGAATGATTTGATATTTATCTAGCTGTGTTTGAGGGACAAGGCAAGCCTAGGGTCCTCCTACTACTCTGCCATCTTTCTCAGATTTTCTTCATCCATTCATCTGTTGATGGACACTTAGATTGTTTCCAAGTTTTGGCCATTGTAAATAATGGCTGAATTGAACATGGGGTGACAACATCTTTTTGAGACAGTGATTTTGTCTTCTTCAGATAAATACTCAGAAATGGAATTGCTGGATCAGATGGGAGGTTTATTTTTAATTTTTTGAACATCACCCATACTGTTTCACGAAGGAGAGGCATCAGTTTGCATTCTCACCAATAATGTATGATGATTCTCTTTTCTCCAAATCTTCAAGAGTGCTTGTTCTTGTCATTTGATAATAGCCTTTCTGACAGGCATGATGTCATATCTCATTGTGGTTTGGGTCTCCAATTCTTGGATGATTAATACTGTTGAGCACCTTTTCATGCACGTGTTGGCTATTTGTATGTCTTCTGTGGAAAGATATCTATTCAGTTTTTCTGCCCATTTTTTATTCAGATTTTTTTTCCTGTTGCATTGCATGAATTCATTATATATTTTGGATATTAACCCATTTTTAAATATATGATTTGGAAATATTTTCTTTAATTAGTCAGTTGCCTTTTCATTTTGATGATAGTTTCCTTTCCAGTACAGAGGATTTTACTTTGATGTAGTCCCATTTTTTTTTTAGTTTACCATCTTTTGCTTGTGGTTTTGGTGTCAAATCTAAGAAAACCTTTTTGAAGAACAATGTCAGGTAGCTTACCCATTATGTTTTCTTCTAGGAGTTTTATTGTTTCTGGACTTCTGTTCAAATGTTTAATCCATTTTGAGTTGAGTTTATGTATGATGTAAAATAGCAGTTCCTCCTCCTCCTCTTCTCCTTCTCCTCCTCCTTCTTCTTCTTTCCTTCTTCTTCTTCTCCTCCTCCTCTTCCTCCTCCTTCTTCTTCTTCTCCCTCCTTCTTTTCTTCTTCTTCTTCTTTCTTCTTTCTTCTTCTTCTTCTTCTTCTTCTTTCTTCTTCTTTCTTTTTCTTCTTCTTCTTCTTCTTCTTCTTTCTTCTTCTTCTTCTTCTTCTTCTTCTTCTTCTTCTCCTTCTCCTTCTCCTTCTTCTTCTTCTTCTTCTTCTTCTTCTTCTTCTTCTTCTTCTCCTTCCTCTTCTTCTTGTATGGGCCTGCTCATTTTTCTCAACACCATTCATTGAAGAGACTGTCCTTGTCCCATTGTACATTCTTGGCACCTTTGTCTTAAATTAATGGTCTATATATGCATGGGGTTATTTCTGAGCTCTCTATTCTGTTCTGTTTTGTATATGCCTATTTTTATGCCAATATTATACTGTTTTGACTACTGTAGCCTTTATACAGTTTATGTAGGAGTTATGTAGTTTCACATCAGCAAGTATAATGCTTCTAACTTTGTTTTTCTTTCTCTAGATTACTTTGGCTATTCAGGACCTTTTGTGATTCTACACAGATTTTAGGATTGCTTTTTCTATTTCTATAAAAAGGCCATTGGAATTTTGACACAGATTGAATGAATCTGTAGGTTCCTTTGGGTAGTATGGACATTTTAACAGTATTAATTCTTCTGATCCATGAAGATAGAATATCTTTCCCTTTATTTGTGTCTTCTTCAATTTCTTTCATCAGTGTCTTATAGTTTTCTATGTGTTTGCCTTTTAATTTGTTTAATCTATTCCTAGGTATTTTTGATGCAATCATATTTTGGATTGTTTCCTTAATTTCTCCTTCTGATAATTTGTTTTAGTGTATAGAAGTGCAACCGATTTTTGTACATTCATTCTGTATCCTGCAATTTTACTAAATTCACTTATTTTAACAGTTTTTTGGTTGAGTCTCTAGAGTTTTCTATGTATAATATCACATCATTTGCAAATAAACAGTTTTACTTCCTCTTGTCCAATCGGAATGTCTTTTATTTATTTTTCTTGACTAACTACTTTGGCTAGGTCTCCCATTATGATGCTGCATAAAAGGGATGAGACTGAGCATCCTTGTCTTTTTCCTGATCTTAGAAAATTGCTTTTAGCTTTTCATCATTGAGTATGATGTCAGCCGTGTTCTTGTCATATATGGCCTTCATTATGTTGAGATGTAGTCCCTCTATAGTCACTTTGTTGAGAGTTGTTATCACAAATGGATGCTGCATTATGTCAGGTGCTTTTTCTGCATCTATTGGGATGATGATGTGATTTTTATACTTCATTTTACTAATGATGTATATCACACTGATTGATTTGTAGGTGCTGAACCATCCTTGTATTCTTAGTATCAACCCCTCTTGTTCATGGTGTATCATATTTTTAGTGTATTATTGAGTTTGATTTCCCAATATTTTGTTGAGGGATTTTGCATCTATATTCATCAAGAATATTGGCCTATAATTTCCTTTTCTTGCAGTGTCTTTGTCTGGTTTTGGTGTTAAGATCCTGCTTGCCTCATAAAATGAGTTTTGAAGTGTTCCCTCCTCTTCTATTTTTTAAGAGAGTTATGGAAGGATTGGTATTATTCTTCTTGAAATGCATGATATAATTCATCAGTGAAGCCACTTGGTCCTGGACTTTTCCGTGTTGGTAGGTTTTTGATTACTGATGTATTCTCTTTACTAGAAATTAACCTATTCAGATTTTCTATTTCTTCATGACTCCATCTTCGTAGGTTGCATGCTTCAAGGAATTCAGCCATTTTGTTTAGGTTATCCAATTTGTTGGTTTGTAATAGTTCATGGTGGTCTCTTGTGATCCTTTCTATTTGTGTGCTAACATTTATAACATGTCTCCTTTCTCGTTCAAAATTTTATTTCCTTAATTGAATTTAAATAAAAAATTTTATTTCTTTGAGCCCTCTCTTTTCTTAGTGAGCCAAGCTAAATGCTTATCAATTTCTTAATCTTTTTTTAAAAAGCCCTTTGCTTAGGGGCGCCTGGGTGGCTCAGTCGTTAAGCGTCTGCCTTCAGCTCAGGTCATGATCCCAGGGTCCTGGGATCAAGCCCCGCATCGGGCTCCCTGCTCTTCGGGAGGCCTGCTTCTCCCTCTCCCACTCCCCCTGCTTGTGTTCCCTCTCTCACTGTCTCTCTCTGTCAAATAAATAAAATCTTAAAAAAAAAAAAGCCCTTGGCTTATTGATCTTTTCTATTGTCTTTTAGTGTCTATATCGTTTGTATCCACTCATATTTATATCCACTCTTAATTCTATGAACTTTGGCTTTTGTTTGTTCTTCTTTTCATAGTTTCTTGATGTTTCATGTTAAGTTGTTTAATTTGGGATCTTATTTTCTTTTCTTTTTTTTCTTTTTTTCTCTTTATTATTTATATTTTTAATTTAAATTCAATTAGCCAATGTATAGTACATCATTAGTTTTTGATATAATGTTCAATGATTCATTAGTTGCATATAACACCCAGTGCTCATCACATCATATACCCTCCTTAATGCCCATCACCCAGTTACCCCATTCTCCCCACCCCACCTCCCCTTCTTCAACCTTCAGTTTGTTTCCCAGATTCAAGAGTCTTATATGGTTTGTCTCCCTCGCTGATTTCTTCCCCTTCAATTTTCCCTCCCTTCTCCTATTGTCCTCTGCATTATTCCTTATGTTCCATATATGAGTGAAACCATATGATAATTGTCTTTCTCTGCTTGACTTATTTCACTTAGCATCTTAATTGCTATAAAGTTCCCTCTTAGACACACTTTTGCTGAATCCCATCATTTTGGGTATGCCGTATTTCCATTTTCATTTGTCTCAAGATATTTTTTGATTTCTCTTTTGATATCTTCTTTGACCTATTGATTGTTTACCAGCATGTGGCTTAGTCTCCACATATTTGTGAATTTTCCAGTTTTCGTCCTGTAACTGTTTTCTAGTTTTATATCATTGTATCCAAAAAAGAGGCTTGATATGATTTTAATCTTTTAAAATGTCTTAAGATATACTGTGGTCTAGGGGCGCCTGGGTGGCTCAGTTGGTTAAGCGACTGCCTTCAGCTCAGGTCATGATCCTGGAGTCCTGGGATCGAGTCCCACATCGGGCTCCCTGCTCAGCAGGAAGTCTGCTTCTCCCTCTGATGCTCCCCCCTCTCATGCTCTCTCTGTCTCTATCTCATTCTCTCTCTCAAATAAATAAATAAAATCTTTAAAAAAAAAAAAAGATATACTGTGGTCTAATATATGATGTGCCCTATGGATGTTCCATATGTGCTTGATAAGAATGTTTATTGTGCTGCTGTTGGTTGGAATGTTCTGTAAATGTCTGTTAAGTCCATTTGGTCTAATGTATAATTTAAGTCCAATGTTCTGTAATTGATTTTCTGTCTGATCTATCCACTGTTGAAAGTGGAGTATTAAAATCCTTACAATTATTGTATGGCCTTCTATTTCTCTTGTCAGGGCTGTTAATATTTGTTTTATATATTTAGGTGTTCATTTTTTATGTGCACAAATATTTACACGTATGACTTCTTGTTAGATTGACGCATTTATCATTATATGTGACCTTTTTTGGGTCTCTTGTTAAAGTCTTTGGTTTACAGTCTATTTTCTAGGATATAAGTAGAGTTATCCCTGCTTTCTTTTGTTTTCCATTTTCTTGTATTATTCCTTCCCTTTAGTGTGTGTATGTCCTTAAAGCTGAAGTGATTTTTTTATAAGTTGGTTTTTATTTTTTATAGTTGGTTCATGTCTTTTTTTTTTTTTTTTAATTCATTCAGCCACTCTGGCTTTAGATTAGAGAATCTAGTCCAGTGATATTTAAAGTAATTATTGACAGGTATGGACTTACTATTGATATTTTGTTCATCGTTTTCTGGCTGTTTTGTAATTCTTTTGCTCTTGTTTTTTCTTCTCTTGGTCTCTTCTTTTTTGACTTGATTTTTTTCTGTAGTGGTATGCTTTGATTCTTTTCTCTTTATCTTTTTTGTATCTACTATAGGATTATGCTTTGTGCTTACCATGAGGATTATATCAAACATGCTATATTTATAATAGTCAATTTTAAGCTGATAGCAACTTAACTTTGAATGCACCCTAAAGCTTTATATTTCTATTCTCACCTTCCCAAGACAGGTTACGATTTTTATGGTATAATTTGCATGTTTTTACTAGAATCAATTTTAATTTCCCTTTCATATTATTCTTTATTAATATGCAGAAATGAAACTAATTTTGTGTTGATTTTGTATTCTGCAAATTTGGTGAATTTATTAGTACTAAAGGATTTTTTGTAGATTCTTTAGTTTTTCCTACATATATGTTCATGTCATGTGTGACAGAGTTAATGTTATATCTACTCTTCCAAATGAATGCCCTTTATTTCTTTTTCTTGCCTAATTGTTCTGGCTAGGTCTTCCAAAACTGTGTTGAATAGAAATGGTGAAAACATCATTCTTGTCTTACTCCTAATCTTGGAGAAAAATGTTTTACAATTGTGTAAGCTGTTATTCACGAGCTTTTCTTACATTTTTTTTTATCACATTGAAGTAGTTTCTCTCTGGTTTCTTCCCGACTTGTTGAGTGTTTTCATCATAGGAAAGCATTGAATTTTTTTTCTTCCAAATTTTTATTTATAATTCTAGTTACTCAACATAGAGTGTAATATTGGTTTCAGGAGTAGAATTTAGTGATTCACCACTTACATATAACACCCAGTGCTCACCATAACAAGTGCCCTCCTTAATACCCATCACTCATTTAGCCCACCCCCCACTCACCTCCCTCCATCAACCCTCAGTTTGTTCTCTATGGTTAAGAGTCTCTTGTGGTTTGCTTTCTTCTCTCTCTTTTTTTTTTTTACCCTTGCCATATGTTCCTCTGGTTTGTTTCTTAAATTCCACATATGAGTGAAATCATATAGTAATTGTATTTCTCTTACTGACTTATTTCGCTTAGCATAATACCATCTAGGTCCATCCACATCATTGCAAATGGCAAGATTTCATTCTTTTCGATGGCTGAGTAATATTCCATCATATGTACATATACTACATCTTCTTTATACATTCATCAGCTGATGGACACTTGGGCTCTTTCCATAGTTTGGCTGCAGAATGGGAGAAGATACTGCAAAGACATATCTGATAAAGGGTTAGTATGCAAAATCTATAAAAAACTTATCAAACTCGATACCCAAAGAACAAATAATACAGTTAAGAAATGGGCAGAAGACATGAATAGACATTTTCCCAAAGAAGACATATAGATGGCCAACAGATACATGAAAAGATGCTCAACGTCACTCATCATCAGGGAAATACAAATCAAAACCACAATGAGGGAGCGCCTGGGTGGCTCAGGAGGATAACCATCTGACTTTGGCTCAGATCATGATCTCAGGGTCCTGGAATCCAGCCCCACGTTGGCCTCAGCACTCAGTGGGGAGTCTGCTTGATTTTCTCTCTCCCTCTCCCGCTTTGCTCTCTCTCTTCCTCTCTCTCTCAAATAAATAAATAAATCTTTAAAAAAGAAATCCATGAAGAGATACCACCTCACACCTGTCAGAATGACTAAAATCAACCACACAGGAAACAACAAGTGTTGGCAAGGATGTGGAGAAAGGGGAACTCTCTTACACTGTTGGTGGGAATGCAAACTGGTGCAGCCACTCTGGAGAACAGTATGGAGGTTCCTCTAAAAGTAAAAAATAGAACTACACTATGATCCAGCAATTACACTACTAGGTATTTACCCAAAGATTGCAAAAATACAGATTCAAAGGGGTACATGCAATCGGTTGTTTACAGCAGCACTATCAACAAGAGTGTTGAATTTTGTCAAATATTTTCTCTGCATCAATTTAGATCATCATTTACCCCTTTCCTTCTGTTTATTTGGTGTGCTATATTGATTTTATTCTGTTGAACAAACCTTGCATTCCAAGAATTAATCCCATTTGGTCATTGCATATCATCCTTTTAATGTGCTGTTAAATTCTGTTTGGAATTATTTTGTTGAATATTTTTGAACAAAGTTCAAGAGTGATAATGGTCTGTACTTTTCTCATAGTGTCTTTTTCTGATTTGGGTATTACAGTAATGCTGGAATCATAATATTTTGGAAGAATGTCAGGAGGATTCGTATTAATTTCACTTTAGATGTTTGTTACTATTCACCTTTGAAGCCATTTGTTCCTCGGGGGTTTTTTAGTTGGGAAGATTTTGATTACTGATTTGAATTCCCTACTCAATATTGCTCTAAGTTTTTTTGTTGATTTATGATTTATTTGCAGTATGTTGTGCATTTCTGGGAATGTAACCATTTCTCCCAGGTTATCTAATTTGTTGGCATACCAATTTTCATAATATTGTAATTATTTTTATTTCTAATATATATTTATTGTCTATTCTTTTATTACTGGTTTTGGTCATTGGGACTTCTCTCTCTTTTCCTTAGTCAACTTAACTAAATGATTGCCAGTTGTCTTGATCTTTTTGAAAAACAAACTTGGTTTTGTTTATTTTTACCATTGCTTTTTTATTTACCATATTTATATCTGCTCTAATCCTTACTAATTCTGACATCCTAGTATTTTGGCTTGTTTGTTCTGTTTTTCTAGTATTTCGCTGTGTTAAGTTAGACTGTTGATTTAAGATCTTGTTTTTCTTAATGTATCTGAAGCTATAAAGACAACATTATATAAAATAGCTATTATATTACATGCATTGTGCTGAAATCAAACAAAACACACAGACAAAACTCATCAATCTCTATTTTTTTAAAAGAATTTATTTCTTTGAGTGAGAGAAAGAGAGAGAGATCACAGAAGGAGAGGGAGAAGCAGACTTGCTGATGACTGAGAGGAGAGCTGGATGTGGGGTTCGATCCCAGGACCCTGAGATCATGACCTGAGCCAAAGGCAGCCGCTTAACTGACTGAACCACCCAGGCGCCCCTCTAATTATTTTTACTACATTTTGCTATTCCATATATTCTTGAAGTTATGTATATTGATTATATTTACATGGTGTAAATGCATCTCTTCCCAACTCTACATTAATTGACATCAGTAACTTGAAATTGGCAAATGCCACACAGGGCATTTTCCCCAAACCACCCCCTCCCCCAGAGAGACTGTTGTTAAACACCTACACACATATCACCAGTTGAATTTGATCCACTCAGCAGATTCTCTCACGTGGGGGATATCCTCAGACCCAACCAATGCTGTTATAAAAAAAAATGAGAGTCAAGGCCTAACTTACACTATTCTACAAAGTGAGGTTTTGAATCTGTGAACTGGAGTAGTACATGACAAAAAAGGTTAGATATTTAATATTTATGACAAATTCCTACGATGCCCATAATATGCCACACTGAAGAGAATTTTTAAAAAGTATAGAGCAGTGTGCATACACACATGCACTTGTGTGGGGTGCATTTGTGTGGGGAGGTGGGGGTTGATGCATCAACATCAGGTCTAAAAGCTTCTGCATAGGAGGGCAGGTGGGACTCAGAAAAATGAAAGGGTTCAGGGCAAAGGGGCTCACTCCTTCTCCCAGTCTCCATCACTTCATTTCTCTTTTCCTCCCTCTTCTCATGCCACATCCTTTAACTCTAAATGTACTTTCTCTTTTACCAACTCAGCTGTGGGACCGTGGCGCACCTGGGACACAGTTGCACAGCCGGGTTTTAGTCCTTTTCCAGGCAACACGGCTTCCTCCCTCTGTGAGTATGTGGGCTTGTTTATCTAATATCTGGGAGAGGAGGGGTTTCGGGATCACTGATTTAAGTAGCAAATGAGGGAAGGGAGGAAAGCATGAGATGGATGTCAGTCTTGCCCTATGGGCCGAGTGATTCGCATGGTTATCTGGCATTAGCAAAGGACGATAAGAAGCCTGACTTCTCAAGGCCTGAAACAAGAAAGCATAAGTTGTCATCAGATGTCATCACCATCAATCATCTTGGGTACGAATGAGGGAGGCAAGGCAGGAAGGAGAAAACATGATGGGAAACAGACAGGGCATAGCCAATTGAGCTTTCTGTCTTCGGGGCGGGGTCTCCAGCTCTTCCTTTGTTTGGAACATCAGCAGAGGACTGAGAAACAAGGGCTGGTAAGATCTGATCCACGACTACACATTGCTACCTTGAGTACAAAACAGAGAGACTGTTTTTGAAAGACTCTTCTGACTGGATGTCTGCCGTTTCAAGATTGGAACCTTTCACTCAACGGTTGAGATAGAGACAGAGATAGATCATTTTTTAGAAGGTAAATTATTAGCTAATTTAGGGCCTGGCAGAGAAGGGAGTCTTCCCCCATCCATCGTTGGCCAAAAATTTCCCCTAAAACACTTGTGGTGCAAGAGGGTGGTATTAATGCTTAGCTCAGAGAGCTGCTGTGAGGCTCTATGTCTTTAGCATACAGGGGGCACAAAATAAATGCATGGTAATGATGCATCCTCATATTTCACGGGTCCGTTCAAAGTAGGCTCTGGGTCTAATTCACCTCCCCTCTTTGATTCTTCTGGCCCCGATTGGCTTCAGCGTCTCCCACTGTAAAATACACATTGGACTCGAATCCAACTGGCATTCACTTGGCCATGTGTTGGCCTGACTGGATGTTTTCTTTGGCCCACCTGTACAGGTCTTAAAGAGGAAACCAGAGCCAACATGTTAAAATGGAGGTATTCTACATAGATATCTAGAATTCCCTTTTCCTCTTGAAAAATCAGGAGATGTGGCGGTGCAGAGTCCACATTCCTGCATGGCAGCAATCGGCTGGAGCCAGGTGGCAGCTGGCCCCTTAGGTAGAGCATGCACTGCGAGTTGGCCAGAGCCTGTCTGGACTGCTCCATTCATTTATAGGACCTGCTTGACCCTGCAGACAACTCAATTTGGGGCCCTCTGGACAGCTGGAAACAGTCTATGCCAGGCAGAAGGTAGGCACTTACTTGGTCAATGAGTAAAACGCTTACCCTTCTTTATCTCTACCATTTTCTTGTCTAGTCGTGTTAAGAAATCCCAGTTATTGAGTAAGGTGAGTGTCACTTTGGAAAGTAAAGTGAACAAGTCTGTTGGAGTCAGGATGGTCTATGTTATACTGTGGTAACAAACAACTCCTCTATCTCACTGCCTTACAACAGCAAGGGTTTATTATTTGTTCACACACATCAATCTAGACATGAAATGAACACACCCTTCTATTTTGACAAGCATGGACACATACGTGAGTGCACGGCTATGTTTGCAATCACAAGTCAAATGAAAACTCTGGCATATGAACATAGGACCTCCCACAGAACCCTATTTAGAGACTGATCAGCTTAGATTGCACAACCCTGTTTTTCTAAGAGACATAAAAAGGCCCCAATATCCAAGGCAGTAAGGGGTGGAGGTACAAGGATATCCACCCTCAGCCAAGGAATTGCTCCCTATAATAAAAAGGGTCTGAAAAGCTTGTAAAAGAACCTGAAGGTTAAAAAAAAAAAAAAAAAAGAACATGTTAAGCATATTGGATATTAAACATTTTGCAAATGCATAAATAGGCAGCACTCTAGTGAGGCCTCCTCTTCTGGGCTTCTAGCTCAAGAGGGAGATGCACCCCAGATGTCCAATAGGCAGAGAAATGGAGCTGGCTGGCCTGGGTCGCAGAGAGGGGCTAGGAGGCTGGGGTCCTCTATCTCCAGCAGGAGCTGCACATAGAAAGGAAGGCATCAGAGCCAGGTCACATCCATTTCCCCTCCAGGCTCTCCCCTCTCTTCTGTTCCACCCGATCTAGGCTTTGTCACCTGGACTACACACTGCAGCACAGAACCCTTCCTCGCTGATTTGCTCATCTTGGGTCTTGCCTCCTCCGATCCCTCCGTCAAAGCCACCACATTTCTTTTTGTGGAGCCCAGGCTCTTTGCATATGCTCCTCCCTAGCTCACACGTTCCCTGGCTCCTCACCACCCACAGTTTCTGGTCTAGCCCCTCAGCCCGCCATTCAGGACCTCTGTGGGTGGCCCCCTCTCCAGCCTCATGCCCTTCTGTTCCAGCAGTTCCTCCTTCACTCAGGTCGCTGCTGCACCCACACACCCGTCCCCCACCCAACATTTTGTCCTGGCAAAGCCCAGCCTTCCCTCTCAGCCTTCCCAGGCATCTAGCTGTCCTCAGACTTCCTCTGGTCCTTCCACTCCAGGCTCATCTATTGAAATTTAGCCACAAAACACAAGGGAAGTATGAAGGCATCCAGGCTCCACATGGAGACTGGAAATCAAAGATCAGCTCTCCCTCCAGCCTGGGCTCTTATCACCTATGTATATCCTGCCCACCACAGCAGACTGCAGGGGTGTGGGTAGAAAGCTCTGGGCTGGGAGCAAGGAGAACTGGGTGTTCCACCTGATAGGCTGCATGCCCCAGTGCACGTCGCTGCCACTCGCAGGGCCTCAGTTTCCTCGTTTCTTGACGCCAGGGCCCTGGGCATTTGCTGTTGAGCACTGAGCTCGATAAACTGATGATTCACCATCATCAACCATCGACTGCCATCTCTGGCATCAGACCGAGGAGCTTGGGTGCCTGGGCCCAAGGCGGTTCAGCCCACTAACCCCGGCCTCCCAGTTAGGCCCTGCTTACGACAACGCCCTCCCATTTCCCAACCCTCCCCACCACCCCGTGTTCTCCTTTCAAGGACCAGGCTACCTGCCGCCGCGGAGGGCTGCAGCAGGGAGACGGAGCCAGAAGATGCCTCGGGAGAGTCTCTCAGAATCAGCAGAGCCTCGGCCGCTTCCAGCTTCCGCTGCCACTCTGAGGCAGAAACCGAGTCCTGGTCAGAAGCTTCAGGAGCCTGCAATGGAAAGGGTGTGAGAGAATGGGACCTGAAAAGCCATGCCTCCCCACCTCATGGGGCCAGTGGCCCTTTAGTCCCGGGTTCCGCTGAGGGCCCCACCGACGCACCCAGAGTGGGCACCAGTGGGGACTTCAGCTCTTCCCAGTCACTAAGCTTGGCCCCTGCCAGGGTTCTGGACCCTGCTCTTTGCCCAGGATCTGTGGCTGCAGGAGGACAGGGCCAAGGACGGATGGCACAGGGCTGGAGGACCAGCGCTGAGCATCTAGAAACAAGGAAAAGAGAGGCCAGGGGATTCAACCCTCTGACAGACACATACTATCAATAGAGAAACAGGGCCAGGATCTTGCAATATCTGGATGTGGGGTTCTGAATGCCGGCGGGCCATCAACCGTTGTGGCTTGCACAAGTCCTTTCCCCTGTTGGGTCTGTTTTCCTTTCTATGTCCTTCTTCACTATCTCTCCCGAGATGCTAATTCCTGCCAGCATTTCCAAAACTCCCAGGGCAACGGTGGCGATTGTGGGGGAATCCCAGGTGTCTGTGTTCTAATCTGCAAAGCACCTGGAGAAATGGGATCACGGTCCCCGTCCAGGGACTGGTTCTCACCTCCATATTCCCCAACCCCATGGAGCTTGAAGGACCAGCTTGGCTCATCTAATAGCCTGGAAGCTTTCTCTAATGACCTCTGGACTCTGCCCCTGGGCCCCGTGGCCCTCACCATCTTGGCACGTCCCCCCCTTTTCAACAGGACCTTCTATCCCATCAGTCTGTTTCATGTGGAATAACAGCCTCCGTTAGTTGAAGTCCTGCTACGTGGCACGCCTTGGCCTAGTCAGTGCTTGTAAGTGTGGGATATTGTCCCCATCAGTACACTGCTAGTACACACTGGAAATGGAGGCTTGGAAATGTAATGTCACGTGTGCAAAGTCTCACAGATAGGCAACGGCAAGGCTGGGAGAGCCCTGTCCTTGCCCGCTAGTCTGAGATGCTGCCTTCTCCACTCCTCCTCTTCCTCCCCCTACCCCTCCTCCCCCTGCCGCTTCTTGTCCTGCTCCTCTCCTCCCCCTCCTCCTCCTCCTCCTCCTCCTCCTCCTCCTCATCGGCCGCCTCCTCCTTCTGTCTCCCACGGCATCAAGCACAAAGGTTGGGCACCTGATAACACAATATACAACTAGCTCCATGTGCCTTCTCACTTTACTCACATGCTGGGCAGGGCAGGAGTCCTGTGGGGCTTCCTGGAAAGAGAAATTGTTTGTTGCATCTTCAAGGCTGCTGGAGTCCAGGACAGAGACAAAGAATTTTGGGCATGACCAGTCAGCAGAGCTCCTTGGGCGCTTGCCTGGAGGAGCAGAGAGCACAGGGTGGAGTCAGGCACCAGGCCGGCCATGGAGACGACATATGTATGGGTATGTTCTGGGATGAGGATAGGAGCCCAGAACGTCAGAGCTGAGCAGACCTGGAAGACCAGCCAGTTCCTACTCTTCATTTTCCACCTGGTGAAATTGAGGCCCAGGGAGGACAAGTATTATTTCCCCAAGGTCATATGGCAAGCTGCAGTAGGGTTAGGGAGGGAACCCATGTCTTCAGGACACAGAGAAGAGTCTGGGCTGTGAGTGAGATGGGAACCTCCCCCACAGGCCCCAGGCTCTCCTTACCTCCCTGGGGGTTGCACGGGGGTGGGTGGGCCTCAAGCTGGGACATGATGTTCTTCTTCCCAGCTGTGGAAACCTGGGGACACTTTAGCTGAGCCTTTCCCCCTGACCCCACCCCACTCTTCCTCACCCCCAGTCTGAGGTCTCATCTCACCGTGGACCATTTTGACCCCCCAGATCTCTCCTTCCCACCAACACTTGGTAGATAATGTTGATGACGTCTATTAGGTGGGGCAGCTGAAGGCCCGAGGAGTAATTTGCCAAGGCCACATCAAAACTGGGTAGTAGGACTGGCGACAGAACTGCTCAAAGCTCCTTACCCCCACACCCAGACGCCCTCCCTGGCCAGAGACACTCACTGAGGGCTCCCGCTTGAATGGCCAACTTCTTGACATGGCTGTGAGCTTTGGGAGGGGAGGCCTCACTCCTTGTCAGTCCTTGAGCCAGGTGCCTCTTTAGGTGTGCCCCCTGCTCCCTCTTCAAGACACTCTCAGCAGGCAAGACACTGTGGTGTTCCCTAAAGTGGGGGATTACAGGTCAACAGTCAGTCACATTTAGGGGAGGCCCACCCCCCACACCCACACCCCCTGTCAGACGCCATACTCACGAGAAGAAGGCACACTTGGGACAATCGCAGGCCTGGAAGAGGCAGAGGTGCTCCTGGTCCTTGATTTGGTCAGTGAAGCCGTGGTTGTAGCAGCGGGCACAGTGACTTACAGCTCTTTTAGGGCCAAGTTCAATCCCCCACAGGGCTCCGGTCTCAAGCCCAGTGGGGGAGTCGGAGGGGCAGCAGGGCACAGCAGGCATTTCATTGGGATCCATGGTTCTAGGGCCAGGAGTGGAGGTCAGGATGGCCACATGATCCCCTACCCTCAACGTACTTCCTCTGCCCTTTGAAAACCCCACCTGAGGTGCCTGGATTCTTCTTCACCCAGCTCACCGCTGAAATCACATCGCACCCACCCTTCTCACTCACGTAGCCTCCTTCCCAGGAAGCCCCACTCACGCATAGCCCCATTCCAAGAAACTCTTGGCATGGTTCCTGTAAACTTTCAATCCAACTGCTAATCTCCTTGCTTACCTTCCCTCTACATAGAACCCATTTTCAGGCATACACATGCACTCCTGTGCCCCCTTCCACAATTACTGCCCTCCCCTTCTCGTGGATCATCCTGTACTCTGCCATACCTCACTGTTTTCCCTGCCATCCACTTCCACAATTATCTTCCTAACCTCCTGCCTTCATTCCCTCCCTATTCATGATTTTGGCTGCCCCCCGCACTCAATTCTATTATTAGTATGTCCTACATTCAACTTTCCTCTCACACCCCATTCTGATTTTCCTCCTGCACTCCACTGTAAGCTTAATTATTCTCTCAGCAAACCCCCACTACTTTAAGCTGACAACCCCTTTGTACCCCATAAAATTTGATTATGCTGCTGGATCCCAAGCCCCTCTTTCAATAATGATTTTTATTCATCCCTTCGATTGTTCATTGACTAGATCCTTGTGGAGCCCCCTATCGAATGCCAGACCCTGATCTAGTCAACAGCCGACCCCTCACCACACTAATTGTTTTCTTCCGCCAACAGAACCCTCTCTGCTCTCATGCAAACCCATGTATTCCCTGCACAGCCCCCCAGCAGTCTTCCATGCTCCTCTTCACACTTCAACGGTTATGTTTGGGTACACCTTCCCCGTCCCTCACATCTGGGGTGCACCACCTCATCTCAGGCAGCCCATTCGCTGCCACTACCACATCAGAATCAAAGGATCAAAGGCAGGGGCATGAGCCCTGCCTCAGGTTCCAGAGGCCAGGGGTCAGGGGGCTGAGGCGAGGGTTTCCTCCCACAGGTTGTTGCTTGG
>NW_022590233.1:0-19757 GCF_004348235.1 Phoca vitulina | reverse complement strand
CCGGGCCCTGGGCGCTGTCCTTTCCCACAGGTGCCTGGTTGATGCCACAGTCTTTCTCTGTGGTAGATCTGGCGCATTTAGCAAAAGGGCAGTTGAGTGGGTAGATTATGAAGACATCAAAATGAAGTGTTTATCCACCTCATAATATTGCCTTCCACATTTATATTTTGCACCCAAATAAATGCAAGGAAATGACAGAGTGAGGAGTAGATCACCTTTCACAGGAAGGGTCTGTGTGAAGAAATAGTGTGGCATTAATCCACCTTTCTCCTTCAGGATCCTTTTTCTCAACATCGCAGCCCACTTTAATATGTTGAGGTGTGGGAATGGTGGGTCAGAATAGAGGGGAATGTTTTCCGAAGGGTCAATTTAAACCCTATGACGTTTATACTTACTTCCTGATTCTTCAAAAGGTGGTGTTAGGACCTGAATTCTGGGTAACTGTCTATTAACCTGGTATTTTGCTGCCATTGTCAGTATATTCTCTTGGTGTTTTGCTGAATGCTCCTCCTCCTTTTTGCAGGACGTGACTCTTCTCCAGCTAAGAACTGTTCTTTGGTGGGAAGGATAGAAGTTCCTGAGGACCCCTGCTGTGTAGGCTGGCTGGCATCGGTGGCAATGAGGTAGCGTCTGTGTATGCATGGGGAAACGGTAGGGGCATGCAAAAATGGTATTGAAATAATAGTCACTATTATCTTTACTGAGTGCTTTCTAAATACAGTTGCCGACATTCCACTGTCCACTCTCCCGTCTCATATTTTGTTCAGGGAAAGAGGTGTGGCCTCTGCTGGGAAAATGACAGAATTAAAAATTAGGAGGAAGTATAATTAGACAAGCTGCAGGTCTTGGGGGAATGGATGCAAAATCATCTGGTAGGAGCAGACAGGTGGGAGACATTTAACATGGCTTCAAATAAACAAAAGTATGTGTTATAACACTTGTGATGGGTGTTGGGCTAAGTCAGTCTCTTCTGTTTTCTCTCTTTTGCCTTTTTATTTATTCTTAAGTTTGTTTCTTTATAGGTTCCTATAGAAATCTGTAGATAGTTGTTCACTTTGAATTAAGCAAGAGGACGAAAACTATTCATTTGGATCCAAGGTGAGTGTGAGCATGAGCACCCCTATTGATTGGGGATGGAAATGGGCTACTGGCAAGTAGGTGAGACCAGATCATATCTTGGAGCCATTGTCTTCCAACTTTCCAGACACTTCTTTCCTCACATTTGTGTATAGGAAATGGGGATAAGTTAAGCCAGGATTGTGCCTAGAGGGTAATTGATAGATACCCAGGAAATGGAGTGAGAAGCCATGAGGACCAAGGAGGCCAGAAACATTATATAACCAAAGTTCTAGATTTGGAAAGGCATGTATTGAGTTTAGAATTCAGAGCACCTGTCTGTCTACCAAATACTCAAAATTCCAAATCTCCTATATTTTGTCCATAGGTCTGCCTGTATATTGGCTGTAGGACTTATCATTCCTGAAAGTAAGGAAGGGGGAGAAAATTGCACTAGGTGAGTATAGGTTGGTGTGAGGCCAACCTTGATAGACCTGGATGTTTCTTAGCCTTTCTCACTTTCAGCAAGCTTTTCCATCATCCCTGCTCCTATGTGATACAGAGAAAAGAGTGTGTTAGTGCCTGGGCAGTACATTGTTGGGCATTAGTGGGAGCGTGGAAGGGATAAAATGAGGTAACAGAGTTTTCTAGTATTCCACTTCTACCACACAATCCATCTCTATTCTCATGTCTTGTGTGGCTGTCTGCATGGAGAAGCACAGCTGGAAGAGACTTAAAGCTCATTTTCTTCTTCCACCTCAGGTCCATCTCCAGTGTGGCTATAGTGGCCTTGGAGTGGCAGATCATCACCTTCAACAGGTCTGAACTCAGGAACCATCATCTTCACTCAGGCTGATTGCCTCTGTCTTCTCTCTGTATCATTGACAGAGGCTGTGTGTTTGGAAAGGGGACTGTGTGACTGATGAGCTGATGACTAACTCTTGCTACAAAGTTTATGTCTGACCCAGTGAAAGAGTGTTAAGACATTGACCTGGGACACATTGAGAACCAAGGCCAAGATTGTATAGGGCTATCTATATAACTGGTCTTCAACCATGACTGGGGCTAAGAATGAGAGTAAAAACAAAGCCAAAACTCAAAAAAGGGCTGGTATACAAGCTGAAGCAAAGAGGGAGTCTACTGCCATAGTCAGACCTATAGCCAAGACCCAGGACAAAGCAATAGCCAAGGCAGGGTCTCAAGCTGATGCAGCGGCAGTGACGAAGGCAAGGTCTAAGAACAGGATTGTTACTGAGATAAAGGAAAGAGCCCTGGCAGATTTCAGTCCCAAAGCTGAAGATGAGGCCACTAGAGTATCTGGGATGTCTTCTGTGTCTGAGGCTAATGCTGAGTCCAGGTCCATATGTAAAGATAAGGCTGGTATTGACACCTGGTTTTGGGCTGGGGAAGAGGCCAATGTTGGTTCCTGGTTTTGGAATGGAGAAGAGGCTAGTAATCGTTCCAGTGCTAAGGATGAAGGTAAAGCTGGTATTGGTCCCCCATCCTATGCTGAAAAGTTAGAGCCTGTGGCTGGGGCCAGCTGCAGAGCTAGGCCAGGGACTGAGGAGGAGGAGGAGGAAAATGTTATTGGGAACTGGTTTTGGGATGGAGATGAAACTAGTTTTGATCCTAATCCTAGACCTGTGAGTAGGATAGTTAGGCCCCAGCCTGTGGATGAAATTAATGAAAAAAATAGGCCCAAGGACTGGTCTGAGGTAACTATCTGGCCCAAAGCCCCTGCAGTAACTCCAGCAGTGTTAGGATTTAGATCCCAAGTCCCATTTGAGACAAAGCCTCCTTCATATATTGTCCTGGCCTCAGCTGAGGAAAATACCCATTCTTTGCCTGTGGCAACAACATGCCCTTCTAGGAGCACTACTTCATGCTCACAGCCTGTCCCTGAGTACCCATTTGGTTCTGACCCTTGCATCCAGACTATAGAGGAGATTAGACGCCAAATCAGGATCAGGGAAGTGAATGGAATTAAGCCATTTGCTTGCCCTTGCAAAATGGAATGCTACATGGATTCTGAGGAATTTGAAAAACTTGTTACCTTACTTAAGTCAACTACTGATCCTCTCATTCATAAAATAGCTCAAATTGCAATGGGGATCACTAATGTTCATCCCTTTGCCCAAGAGTTTATTAATGAGGTGGGTGTAGTGACGCTTATTGAAAGCTTGCTCAGTTTTCCTTCTTCTGAAATCAGAAAAAAGGCCGTAATTACTCTGAATCCTCCTTCTGGGGATGAGAGACAACGCAAGATTGAATTACACGTTAAGCATATGTGTAAGGAAACCATGTCTTTCCCCTTGAACTCACCCGGACAGCAATCTGGATTAAAGATACTAGGGCAACTGACTGCTGATTCTAACCATCACCACATTGTTGCCAGTTACTTTTCAGAGCTTTTCCACTTGCTATCCCTGGGAAATCGTAAAACCAGAAATCTTGTTTTAAAAGTACTTTTGAATATGTCTGAAAATCCAGCTGCAGCCAGAGACATGATCAATACAAAGGCCTTAGCAGCATTAAAACTCATCTTTAACCAGAAAGAGGCAAAAGCCAATCTCGTTAGTGCTGTGGCCATATTTATTAACATAAAGGAGCATATCAGAAAGGGTTCAATTGTAGTTGTTGATCACATGAGTTACAATACACTGATGGCCATTTTCCGTGAAGTTAAAGTAATTATTGAAACAATGTAAAATGAGCCAGAAATAAAAGTGAACGCTTTGAACAATCTAATAGGCAGTGTATTCCTAAAGAGCCTTGCATAATATTTTGATTATTACAGTGTACACATTATAAATCACATCTGTAATGTGACATTACCTGCGACAGTCTCTAGTTTTGAGCTAGAGCATTTTTGAAATATCAAATGAATATTGCACTGTAAGCTGAAAACATCTGTTGATTTTTATCTTATGTAGATGGGCAACTTTTTAACATTTTACTTAAGATAGTGAACCAGTTCATCTTAAGTAGGCTAAACTTATTCGTTAGTATTTGCTTAGATCTATTTGTGGCTTCAAATGGCAAAAAAAAGAAGATATCATTGAATTTGTTATCTAGTTGCAGAAATAAAGCATATGCCCACAAAAAGATAACCAACAGCACTCACATATATTCATACATACACACATTCATTGCTGAATGTGCACTCAACATGTAAAGGCAGGAGTTGCTATAGGCTGTTTAATGTAAGAGGAATTACTGTTTTTCCCTTATTCTGCCTTCATCAGATAATTCATGGTAGGAATTATAACCACTGGTGTAAAATGAAGAGAATGTCTGTGTGTGTGAAAATATTAGGTTATATGCTTTGAGATTTTTCAATAGCTAAGAAACTAAAACAAGATCATACTGTAAATACTGTTTGTAACTTGCTTTTTTCCCCACTGACTGTATATTATGAGCATCTTTCCATATCAATAAATGTGCTTCTATAACATATTTTTGAATCACTTAATGTTTCTTCTGTGTTAACAATTAGCGCATAGTGCCCTAATGTTTCATTGCATATCCCTCTTAAAAATATGCACACATTTATTCTTTTGGAAAAACAAGAGTATAGTATTCTGCAACTTGCCTCATCTTTATAATTATCTTTCCAATTTAGTATTATGCAGATCTACCATGAGATTTTTATTTAATAGCTTTATTGAGGTACAATTGACATACATTAATCCATACATATTTAAAGTATACAATTTGGGGGCACCGGGGTGGCTCATTGAGTTAAGCGTCTGGCTCTTGATTTCAGCTCAGGTCATGATCTCGGGATTGGTGAGATCGAGCCCAGCGTCGGACTCCGCACTGAGCATGGGGCCTGCTTAAGATTCTCCTTCTCTCTCTGTCCCTCCCTGCTTCTCTCTCTCTCTAAATTAAAAAAAAAAAATCTTTAAAGTATATCATTTAATACATTTTGACATATGTATACGTATGTGAAACTATCACCACAGTTGAGATATTGAACATATCCATAACATATCCATCACCACCCCCAGAGTTTCTTCATGCTCCTTTTAATCCTTCCCACATTTCCCTATGTCTCCCTGCCTCCAAGCAACCACTAATCTGTTTTTCGACAATACAGAATTGTTTTCATTTTCTGAAATTTTATATAAATGGAACCATACAGCATGTATTTGGGGGAGTGGTCAGGGGTGTGTGGCTTCTTTACTCAGCGTAAGTATTTGAGACCCATCCATGTTATGTGTTCCAATAGTTCATTGCTTTTTTATTTCCAAGTAGTCTATATGGTTATATCACAGATTATCCATTTACCTGTTGATGGAGATTTGGGTTGTTTCCAGATTTGGGCTATTACAAATAAAGCTGCTATGAGCATTTGTATACAACTGTTTCTGTGGGCATGTGCTTTGCTTTTCTCTTGGGTAAATACCTAGGAGTGGAATGGCTAGATCATACGGTAGGTATACATTTAGCTTACATTTTCCAAAGTGGTTGGACTGTTTTACATTCCTGCAGCAGTGTGTGAGAATTCTGATTTCTCCACATGCTTTTTAGCACTTTGTATGGTCGGTCTTTTTAATTTTAGCTATATCTCATTGTAGTTCTTTTTTTTTTTTGAATTTAAGTATAGTTGACATACAATGATATATTAGTTTTAGGTGTGTAACAGTGATTCAACATTTATATATGTTACAAAATTATCATGATAAGTCTAGCTACCATCAGTCACCATATAAAGCTGTTGCATATTATTAACTATATTCTCTATGCTGTGCATTGTATCCTTGTGTCTTATTTTATAACGGGAAGTTTGTACCACTTAATCCCCTTCCCCTATTTTGCCAATTCCCTTCCTATACCCTCCCCTCTGGCAATTGCCAGATTATCCTCTGTATCTATGAGTCTGTTTCTGTTTTGTTTGTCCATTTGCTTTTTAAGTTTCACATCTAAGTAAAACTATATAATATTTTACTTTTTCTGTCTACCTATTTCACTTGACAAAATACCCCCTAGGTCCATCCATGTCATGAATGGCAAGATTTCATTCTTTTGTGTGACTGAGTAAAATAATCCATTGTATATGTACCACATCTTTATTCATCTATCAATGGACACTTAGGTTGCTTTCATATCATGGCTATTGTAAATAATGCTGCAATGAACATAGAAGTGCAAATATCTTTTTGAGTTAGTGTTGTCATTTTCCTCAGATGAACACCCAGAAGTGGAATTGCTAGATTGAATGATAATTCTATTTTCAGTTTTTTGAGGAATATCCATACTGTTTTCCATAGTGGCTGCACCATTTTGCATTCCCACCAACAGTGCAACAAGGTTCCCTTTTCTCCACATCCTCATCAATATGTGGTATTTCTTACTGATACTAACCATTCTGCAAGGTGTAAACTGATGCTGTGGTTTTGATTTGCATTTCCCCAGTGATCAGTAATGTTGAGCAACTTTTCATGTTGGCCATCTGTATGTCTTCTTTGGAGAAATGTCTATTCAGGTCCTCTGCCTATTTTTTAATTGGATCGTGTTTTTTTTTTTTTTATTGAGTTGTATGAGTGTGTGTGTATATATATATACATTATATATATACATATATATATATATATATATATACATATATATATTCTCTCTCAGCAGCATCAGTTTACACCTTGCAGAATGGTTATATCCTATATATATATATATATATATATATAGGATTTAACCACTTACCAGTTTTCTCATTTGAGACATCTTTTCCCATTCAGTAGGTTGCCTTTTCATTTTGTTGATGGTTTCCTTTGCTGTGCAAAAGCTTTTGTTTGATGTAGTTCCATTAGTTTATTTTCGCTTTCCTTGCTTGAGGAGATAGATCCAAAAAAATATTGCTCAGACTGATACCCAAGACTTTACTGCCTGTGTTTTCTTTCTCATTGTAGTTCTAATTTGCCTTTCTCTAATGACGAATGATGTTGACTATCTTTTCATATGCATATTTGCCATCCATATATTTTGGGTGAAGTTTATGTAAATGTTTTGCTCTTTTTTTTTTTAAACTGGGTTGTTCATTTTTATTGTTGATTTGTAAGAGTTGTTATTATATATACTGGATACAAGTCTATTATCAGATATATGTTTTACAAATAGTTTCTCCCAGTCTATGGATTGTTTTTTAATCTTAAAAATGACTTTTGAAGAATAGAAGTTTTAAATTTTGATAAGGAACAGTTCTTTACCAGTTGTATTTTGCAGTTATATATGAGAAACCATTGCCTAACCAAGGTCACAAAGATTTTATACTATATTCTAAAAATTTTACAGTTTTAGGTGTCACATTTAGGTCTGATCCATTTTGAGATTTTGTATATTGTCCAAGTTATAAGTTAAAGTTCATTTTTTGGCATAGTGATATCCAATTATTGCAGCATCACTTGCTTAAAAGACTTCTTTCTCCCTTGAGTTGTCTTTGTTGCATCTTTGTCAAAAAATCAGTTGTCCCTGTATGTATGGATCTGTTTCTAGACTCTTTCTGTTCCATTGATCTACTTGTGTATCTTGATTGCAATGCCACGCTGTCCTGATTACTTGTAGCTTTATAATTTCTTGAAATGAGGCAGTGTGAGTCATTTAACTTTATCATTTTTCAAAGTTATTTTGGTTATTTTTACTTTTGCTTTTCCATATAAATTTTAGAATCTGCTGATCCATTTCTACAAAAACTCCAGCTGGGATTTTGATTGAGATAGTTCTAAATCAGTAGATTAATTAAGGAGAAATAACATCTTAACAGTGTTGAATCTTCTGACCCACGAACAAAATATCTCTCTCTACTTATTTAGGTCTCCTTTGATTTCTCTCAGCAGCATTTTGTAGTTTTGCAACATAACTTTTTAGTATATTCTTTCATATTCATATTTTTTCCTGTGAAAATGGATGTATCCCTGTTTCTATCTTCATGCCTGTTTGAATATTTCTGTATGATAAATTCCTTGAAGTGGAACTTCTTTGTCAAAAATCATGAATGGCAGTGCCCTCCAGCCAAAAACTACCAGGAATATGTCTGTATTTGAACAAATTTGGTTGCAAAGAGAAAGAACATGTACCATGGCAAATCATGTGGTACTTCAAGAAGAGAGTTTTAGAAATGACTTATTATAGGATTAGGACTTTGGTTAGGTGATTTAGGGGAGGGTTTAAGGAAGTGAGGCTTTGCTGTAGATCGAAAGTTGTTTGGAAGCATGAGTACTTGAAGCATGATTTGCTATCTAAAAAAATCTTACTTTACAAATGGGGAAGACTAGGCCAGGGCTACAGTTGTGATAGGTAAAGAAGCAGAAGTCACTCATATTAGCCAGAATAAGGGGATATTTGGTTATTTTTGTGATCTGGACAATGTCTCCCAGTGTTCATACATGATTACGTAGTGGTCTTGTTTTTCTCTTGATATATCACAGTCATAGAGTGACTTTATCTGATATTAATGTTCTATGAAGTTGTTTATATTCAACAAGAGAATACCAGGGCCTGGCTCTGAGTGCCAGGCCAGCTCCTAGATGTCTGGGGCTGCATTTCTTCTCATGGATATTTACAAATTTTGACATATACTGGCCAACTGACTTCTAAAATATATCCACTCAACCCATGGAGCATGAATGTCTATTTCTTCATATACTTGCCAACACATCAATATTATCAGTCTTTGCTACTCTGAGGGGCAAAAAAAAAAAGAAACCTCTTTCTGTCATTTTTATAACATTTTAAAGTTTACATAATATTCCATATTATGAATGTGACAACTGAATCACACCTCTATATTCTGTTGGGTTAATTCTAGGGATGTAAAGATGGACCCCATCACCTAGTGGGAAGGGAGTGGAGTATATACATGTATATATCACTTTCCCTATCTTATGCCCCCTCATTGCAACTCTTCCCCTGTGATCTTCAGATTCAGGCCCTCATAAGTACTACTGACTGACAACCAGAAAAGCTGTATCACTTTACACTCCATGAGCTAAATTTAAAACAGAAGAGTGAAGAGTTTAGCTATGCTGACATTATTTTACAGAATTTTGTTCTGAATTGTGTTATGGACCCACACTCAGGCAACAGCTACGGTCAGTAGACTAGCAAGTGATATATACACAGAAATACAGCTGAGGACAGAATGGGGATTATTAATGAAACAAGCAAAAGCTTTGCAGTGAGAAAAACTGCTTTCCAGTCACAACTGTATAAAGATTATATTGTTATATAGGTATAATGTTATAAAGATTAATTGTATAAAGATTAATTGTATTTTAAGTACTTTAAAGACATTGGTCATTCTTAGATAAGCTTCAGAACAGCATCATAATTAATCATGAGTTGATAAGAAACTTCAGTAAATCAACATGCAGATTTTGCTTTAAAAGATCATGGGGCCACCTTAGCTTACTCTGGACAACTACTCTCAGAGTTATGTACCCTGTCAGCAAATGTCTGAAAGAAGCTCTGGCTATTTATCTCCTAGAGGTGCCATGTCCCCCTTAATAGTCATTGCCAAGGTTTCCCTAAAGGAGAGAACAGCAGAAACATGCAAACTGTTTCTTGTGTATGTTGAACACTTCATTTAGCAAACTAAACTTGGCTATCATGGTTGTGATACACAAAATAAAGCAAAGTATAAAAATCCTGGGGTAGAATATTTTTTTCTTCTCCAGAAATTGTTAATCATCCATGTGGGAAGGGGGAGACTTGCTACTCTACTCCTCACAGCCCAGTTAAGTACTTGTGCAAACCTCTAAAATATGTCAAGGAAAGAAAAATACCATATGATTTCACTCATATGTAGAATTTAAGAAATGAAACAAATCAAGAAAAAAAGAAGGAAAAACAGTCTTAAATACAGAGAACAAGCTGGTGGTTGCCAGAGGAGAGGTGAGTGGAGGTGATGGGTGAAATAGATAAAGGAGATTAAGAGTACACTTATCATGATGAGCACTGAGTAATGTATAGAATTATTGAATCATTATACTGTACACCTGAAACTAATATAACTGTATGTTAATTACACTTCAATAAAAATTATGTTAAAGGTAGAAGGAGACAAGCTGGTGGAAGAGTAAGGGACCTCGTTTCATCTGGTCTCTTGAATTTAATCAGATATCTATCAAATCATTCTGAATACCTATGAATTCAACCTGAGATGTAAGAGAAGAATTGCTGGAATTCTACAAATAGAAAAGCGACCACTTTTTGCAAGGTAAGAGGTGAGGAGAAGTGAATCTGAGGGGATATATATCGGAAGATAAATGGCTGGCGGGGGGGGGGGGGGGGGGACCCCCAAAAGCCAGCTATTGGAAAGTGATATAGCCCCAGAGTGCAAAATCAGAACTTTTAGAAGTCTGCTCCAGTGAGAAACATCCCTGCCTGAAAGGTGCTCAGGTGATGAAGCGGGGCAGAATCCTAGGTGGGATAGTGTGGATCCCCGGAGTCACAGAAAGAACGAGGGTGCCTGAGCCAGCAGAGTTCCCAAGCATTAGAGTGGGGAAACCAGCTACAGTCAGTGAGCCCAGGAGTGGGCTCTCAGCTCGGGGTTTGCCATAACCTGTGAACTATGGCACGATTGGGCAACATCTCTCCCTACAGGGCCCTGCCAAAGGCAGAAACACAGAGATCCTCCTCCTTCCCCTGAGAGGGGCATCACAGGTGCAGCATGCGGGATGGAGTGACTGCTCTCCCTGTGGGGACTCTTCAAATGGTATGCCCGTGGTGACCATCCTCCCTCACACAGGAGGATCTGCGCTGGTGTGCACCACAAGAGACTCAGAGTTGGTGCAAACAAAAGTGAAGACTGCTTTTCCCTGAGGGTTTACTGAAGAGAGGGGGCCACAATAGTTCAGCTCCAGGACTGGAGATAGGGTGCCACCATTTTTATTTTCACACTCAAAAGCAGCTTGGAAAGCCTTCAGGGAACAAAAGCCACATAGAGCAACCCAAAGCAGCTTATACTGAGCCCAGCCACCTGGCAAAGGACAGTGCAACTCCACCCAGGAAAAGACACCTGAGATTCAGGGCAGCAGACCCTTCCCCCAGAAGATCAGCTGGAACATCAGGAGAATACCAAGATTACCAAGCACACAGAACTGTAAAACTCCAGCACTAGGGGAAAATACTATATAGAATTCAAGGTTTTTTCTCATGATCCTTTTATCTTTCAGTTTAAAATGTTTGTTTTTTTCTTTTTTTCCTTTTCAACTAGTTTCTTATTTTATCAATTCCTTGTTTTTAAGTTTTTTTAACTTTCATTTTTTATTTACATTATATATATATATATTCTTCATTTACAGCTTCCTTTCAATGTATTCAATTTTATTTTGTATATATATAAGTTTTGCTTTCTTTATAATTTTGGGATTTAGTGTCTTCTAACAAACAGACCAAAATACACCCAGGACCCAGTGGATCACCCTGTTTTGCCCACCTGGAAGATTATATTCTCTACTTTCCCCCTTTTTCTTTTTCTTTCTTTTTTGGTTTCTAACTTCTTCAGATTTGTCTGGTGTATATTTCACTTGGGTCATGGTTGATATTTTTGATTTTGTTTGCTTGTTCATCCATTCTTTGGGCAAAATGACTAGAAAGAGGAATATACAACAAAGGAAAAAAACAGAGGTAATACTCTGCCACAGATCTAATCAATATGGATATAACTAAAATGTCAGAGCTGGAATTCAGGATAACAATTATAAAGTTACTAGCTGGGCTTGAAAAAAGCATAAAAGACATTAGAGAATCTCTTAGTGAAGAAATAAAATTGAATGAGGCCAAAATTAAAAATGCTTTAACTGAGATACAGTCCAAATTGGATGCTCTAACAGCTAGAGTAAATGAGGCAAAAGAGAGAGTCAGTGACATAGAAGATAAGATAATGGAAAGGAAGGAAGCTGAGGAAAAGAGAAAAATAACTAATGGACATGAGTGAAGGCTTCAAGAAATCAGTGTTATCATAAAGCTAAACAATATTAGAATCATTGAGGTACCAGAGGAAGAAGAAAGAGAGAGAGGGAAAGAATGTATATTTGAGCAAATCATAGCTGAGAACTTCCCTAATCTGGGGAGGGAAATAGGCATTCAAATCCAGGAAGTAGAGAGAACCCCCCTCAAAATCAATAAAAATAGATCTATGCCCTGACATATAACAGTGAAACTTGCAAAATTTCAGAGATAAAGAGAAAATCCTGAAAGCAGCTTGAGAGAAGAACTCCTTAGCAACAGGGGTCAGAACACTAGACTGTCAGCAGACCTAATCAGAGACGTGGCAGGCCAGAAAGGGTCAGCAAGATACATTCAGGGTAGTAAATGAGAAAAACATGCAGCCAGGAATACTTTATCCAGCAAGGCTGTCATTCAGAATGGAAGATGAGATAAAGAGCTTCCAGGACAAACAGAAACTAAAAGAATTTGTGATCACTAAACCAGCCCTGTAAAAAATATTTAAGGGGATCCTGTAAGCAAAGAGAGATCCCAAAAGAAACATAGATCAGAAAGAAATAGAAAAGATCTACAGAAACAGGGACTTTACAGGTAATAGAATGGCACTAAATTCATATCTTTCAATAGTTACTCTGAATGCAAATGGGATAAATGCTCCAATCAAAAGACACAGGGTATCAGATTGGATAAAAAAAGCAAGACCCATCCATATGCTGTCTACAAGAGACTCATTTTAGACATAAAGACACCACCAGATTGAAAGTGAGGGCATGGAGAACCATTTATCATGGTAATGGACATAAAAGAAAGCTGAGGTAACAATCCTCATATCAGACAAATTAGATTTTAAACCAAAGACTGTAGTAAGGGATGAAGAGGGACACTATGTCATACTTAAAGGGTCTATCCAAAAAGCAAATCTAACAATTATAAATATTTATGTTCCTAACTTGGGAGCAGCTAATTATATCAACCAATTAATAACAAAATTAAGAAATATGTTGATAAGGGTGCCTGGGTGGCTCAGTCATTAAGCGTCTACCTTTGGCTCAGGTCAAGATCCCAGCGTCCTGGGATCGAGCCCCACATGGGGCTCCCTGCTCCACGGGAAGCCTGCTTCTCCCTCTCCCACTCCCCCTGCTTGTGTTCCCTCTCTCACTGTGTCTCTCTCTGTCAAATAAATAAATAAAATCTTCAAAAAAAATTAAAAAAAAAAGAAATACATTGATAATAATACAATAATACTAGGGGACTTCAACATCCCACCCACAGCAATGGAAAGATCATCTAAACAGAAGATCAACAAGGAAACAAGGGCTTTGAATGACACACTGGATAAGATGGACTTCACAGATATATACAGAGCATTCCATCCTAAAGCAACAGAATACACATTCTTCTCAAGTGCACTTAGAACATGCTCCAGAATAGATCACATACTGGGTCAGAAATCAGATCTCAAGTGGTACTAAAAGACTGGGATTATTCCCAGTATATTCTCAGACCACAATGCTTTGAAACTTGAACTCAATCACAAGAGGAAATTTGGGAACGCAAACACTTGGAGGTTAAAGAGCATCTTACTAAAGAATGAATGGGTCAACTAGGAAATCAAAGAAGAATTTAAAAAATTTATGGAAACAAATGAAAATGAAAACACAACTGTTCAAAACCTTTGGGATACAGCAAAGATGGTCCTAAGAGGGAAGTACATAGCAATATAAGCCTTTCTTAAGAAACTAGAAAAGTCTCAAATACACAAGCTGACATTACACCTAAAAGAGCTTAAGAAAGAACAGCAAATAAAGCCTAAAACAAGCAGGAAAACAGAAATAATATCAATTAGAGCAGAAATCAATGAAATAGAAACTAAAAGAACAGAACAGATCAATGAAACTTGAAGCTGGTTCTTTGAAGGGATTAATAAGATCAATAAACCCCTAGCCAGATTTATCAAAAAGAAAAGAGAAAGGACCCAAACTAATAAAATCATGAAAGAAAGAGATTACGACCAACACCAAGGAAATACAAAAAATTATAAGAGAATATTATGAGCAACTATATGCCAACAAATTAGGCAATCTGGAAGAAAGGGATGCATTCCTAGAAACTTATAAACTACTAAAACTGAAACAGGAAGAAATAGAAAACCTGAGCAGACCCATAACCATCAAGGAAATTGAAGCAGCAATCAAAAATCTCCCAACAAGCAAGAGTCTAGGGCCAGATGGCTTCCCAGCGGAATTCTACCAAATATTTAAAGAAGAACTAATACCTATTCTTCTGAATCTGTTTCAAAAAATAGATAAGGAAGGAAAACTTCCAAACTTGTTCTCTGAGGCCAGCATTACTTTCATTCCAAAACCAAAGACCCCACCCAAAAGGAGAATTACAGAGCAATATCCCTGATGAACATGGATGCCAAATTCTCACCAAGATAATAGCCAGTAGGATCCAACAGTACATTAAAAGGAGTATTCACCATGACCAACTGGGATTCATTCCTGGGCTGCAAGGGTGGTTCAACATTCACAAATCAATCAGTGTGATACATCACATTAATAAAAGAAAGGACAAAAAGAGTATGATCCTCTCAATTGATGCAGAAAAAGCATTTGATGAAATAAAGCATCCTTTCTTGATAAAAACTCTCCGCCATGTAGGCATAGAGGGAACATGCCTCAATATCAAAGGACATATACAAAAAACCCACAGCAAATATTATTCTCAATGGGGAAAAAATGAGAGCTTTTCCCCTAAGGTCAGGAACATGATAGGGATGTCCACTCTCATTCTTGTTGTTCAACATAGTACTAGAACTCCTAGTCTCAGCAATCAGACAACAAAAAATAAATAAAAGACACCTAAAAAGGGAAGGAATAAATCAAACTTTCGGTCTTCACAGACGACTTGACACTCTATGTAGAAAACCCAAAAGACTCCACCCCAAAATTGCTAGAACTCATACAGGAATTCAGCAACATGGCAGGACATAAAATCAATGCAAGGAAATCAGTTGCATTTCTTTTTTTTATGTCTTTTTTTTTTTGGTCCTGCTTTTTTATTTTTATGACTTAGTCCCTCTGATGTGTTTATTTAATTATTTTAATTTAAATTATATTAATTAACATTTAATGTATTGTTTCAGGGGTATAGGTCTGTGATTCATCAGTCTTATATAATACCCAGTGCTCATTACAACACAAACCCTCCCCAGTGTCCATCCCCCCCACCCCTCCCCTCCAGCAACCCAAAAGAGACTCTTAATCTCAGTTGCATTTCGATTTACTAACAATGAGGTAGAAGAAAAAGAAATTAAGGAATCTATCCCATTTACAACCAAAAACCATAAGATACCTAGTAATAAAACTAATCAGAGGTAAAGGCTCTGTACTCTGAAACTACAGAACACTTATGAAAGAAATTGAGGAAGACAAAAAGAAATGGAAAAATATTCCATGCTCACAGATTAGAAGAACAAATATTGTGAAAATGTCTATGCTACCTAGAACAATCTACACATTTAATGCAATCCCTATCAAAATACCATAAACATTAAAACATTTGTTCCATTTTCAAAGAAATGGAACAAAAGATCCTAAACTTTGTATGGAACCAGAAAAGAACCCAAATAGCCAGAGGAATGTTGAAAAAGAAAAGCAAAGCTGGTGGCATCACAATTCCGGACTTCAAGCTCTATCACAAAGCTGTAATCATCAAGACAGTATGGTACTGGCACAAAAACAGAGACATAGAGCAATGGAACAGAAGAGAGAACCCAGAAATGGACTCTCAATGCTATGGTCAACTGATCTTCAACAAAGCAGGAAAGAATATCCAATGGAAAAAAAGATAGTCTTTCCAACAAATGGTGTTGGGAAAATTGGACAGCCACATGCAGAAGAATGAAACTAGACCATATTCTTACACCACACACAAAGAAAAACTTGAAATGGATGAAAGGCCTAAATGTGAGACAGAAATCCATCAAAATTCTGGAGGCGAACAGAAGCAGCAGCCTCTTTGACCTTGGCTGCATCCCCCCCACCCCCCTCCCCTCTAAAACCTTCAGTTTGTTTCTCAGAGTCCATAGTCTCTCATGGTTCATCTCTCCCTCCGATTTCCCCCCCTTCATTTTTCCCTTCCTTCTCCTAATGTCCTCCCTGCTATTCCTTATGTTCCACAAATAAGTGAAACCATATGATAATTGACTTTCTCTGCTTGACTTATTTCACTTAGCATAATCTCCTCCAGTCCCATCCATGTTGATGTAAAAGTTGGGTATTCATCCTTTCTGATGGCTGAGTCATCTCCCATTGTATATATGGACCACCTCTTCTGGATCCATTCATCTGTTGAAGGGCATCACAACTCTTTCCATAGTTTGGCTATTGTGGACATTGCTGCTATGAACATTGGGGTGCATATGGCCCTTCTTTTCACTACATCTGTGTCTTTGGGGTAAATACTCTGTAGTGAAATTGCTGGGTCATAGGGTAGCTCTATTTTTAATTTTTTGAGGAACCTCCACACTGTTTTCCAAAGTGGCTGTACCAACTTGCATTCCCACCAACAGTGTAAGAGGGTTCCCCTTTCTACACAACCCATCCAACATTTGTTTTATCTTGCCTTGTCAATTTTTGCCGTTCTAACTGGTGTAAGGTGGTATCTCAATGTGGTTTTGATTTTAATTTCCCTGATGGCTAAATATTATGAACATTTTTTCATGTGTCTGTTAGCCATTTGTATGTCTTCTTTGGAGAAGTGTCTGTTCATGTCTTCTGCCTATTTTTTGACTTGATTATTTGTTTTTTGGGTGTTGAGTTTGAGAAGTTCTTTATAGATCTTGGATACCAGCCCTTTATCTGTAGTGTCACTTGCAAATATCTTCTCCCATTCTGTGGGTTGCCTCTTTGTTTTGTTGACTGTTTCCTTTGCTGTGCAGAAGCTTTTTATCTTGATGAAGTCCCAAAAGTTCATTTTTGCTTTTGTTTCACCAGCTTTTGGAGATGTATCTTGAAAGAAGTTGCTGTGGCCAATGTCAAAGAGATTACTGCCTATGTTCTCCTCTAGGATTTTGATGGGTTCCTGTCTCACATTGAGGTCTTTTATCCATTTTGAGTTTATCTTTGTGTATGGTGTTAGAGAATGGTCGAGTTTCATTCTTCTGTATAGAGCTGTCCAATTTTCCCAGCACCATTTATTGAAGAGATTGTCTTTTGTCCATTGCATATCTTTTCCTGTTTTGTCGAAGATTATTTGATCATAGAGTTGAGGGTCCATATCTGGGCTCTCTATTCTGTTCCACTGCTCTATACGTCTGTTTTTGTGCCAGTACCATGCTGTCTTGGTGATCACTGCTTCGTAATATAGCTTAAAATCAGGCAACGTGATGCCCCCAGCTTTGTTTTTCTTTTTCAACATTTCAACATTTCCTTGGCAATTCGGGGTCTTTTCTGATTCCATACAAATTGTAGGATTGTTTGTTAATTGTTGATTGTTGCCTGGACAAGGGAACATTTTCCTAGAGGTAAAGCCCACAAACACCTGAAGGCCCCCTTACTGTCCTAGCAGTACACGCTCAGCTTTAAGCAATTAAGCAAGTTTACCGTTTAAGTGTTCTATGTTTATGGCTCTAGAGGCATGTGCTCCAAGTAAGCAAATCGTGGTTGTCGAATCTGTTTTTCAGGGTGGTGGCTTGCCCTGCAACCTCAGTTATCCAGTGGGTTAAAATTAAAAAAAAAAAAAAAAAGTTGATTCAGTTTGTACAGGGTCTTCTTGTTATAAAAAAGGGGGTGATGATTTCCAACCTCTTCACACAAGGGCACTGAAACCAGAAGTCCTCATTAGTGGCCATTTTTGCAGTATGCTAAAATGAGTATAAGGCTATGATTTAGAAATATCATGGTAGGGGCGCTTGGGTGGTTCAGTGGTTAAGCCTCTGCCTTTGGCTCAGGTCTTGATCCCAGGGTCCTGTGATGGAGCCGAGTCAGGTGCCCTGCTCAGCGGGGAGTCTGCTTCTGCCCCTCCCCCACCCTCTGCTCCTGTGCGCGGGGGGCGTGTGCCCTCTCAAATAAATGAATAAAATCTTAAGAAAAAAAAATATGGTAAATTTCAGAGAAACAGAAAAGATGAAAGTCTCAGAGTCAGAGCAGGAGTAAGGGGGCGGGGGAGGGTAGGGGTGATTTCATGAAAGGCTAGTGTTACTACTTAACTTTAAAGATCTTATATGTTTGTTATTTTGAGAAAACTAAAGACCAGGTGATGCATTTTATATAAAAATAGTCTGTAGAAATTCGATGTAGAAAAATACATAGAAATAATAAGCTTAATTTCAAGAAGATTAAATAAATGCTTATACATACAATTCCTAAAAATTATTGCCTCCCTTTTTTTTTTAAGTTTTTGTTTTAATTCCAGTTAGCTAACATACAGTGTTATATTAGTTTCAGGTGTACATTACAGTGATTCAACAATTCCATGTATCACTCTGTGCTCATCACAAGTGTATTCCTTAATCCGCGTCTATTTAACTCATCCCCCCACCCTTCTCCTCTCTGGTAACCATCAGTTCTGTATAATTAAGAGTCTGTTTCTTGATTTCTCTCTCTCTCTCTCTCTTATTTATTCCCTTTGCTTATATGTTTTATTTCTTACATTCCACATATGAGTGAAATCATATGGTATTTGTCCTCCTCTGACTTATTTCACTAAGCATTATACTCTCTAGCTCCATCCATAGCATTGCAAATGGCAAGATTTCATTCTTTTTATAGCTGAATAATATTACATTGTAAATATATACCATATCTCCTTTATCCATGGACACATGGGCTGCTTCCATATCTTAGCTATTGTAAAGTAATGTTTCTATAAACATAGGGGTGCATGTGTCCCTTTGAATTAGTGTTTTTGTATTCTTTGGGTAAATACCAATAGTGCAATTGCTGGATCATAAGGTAGTTCTATTTTTAACTTTTTGAGGAACCTCCATACTGTTTTCCACAGTGACTGCACCACTTTGTATTCCCATTAACAATGCAAGAATATTACTTCTCCACATCCTTGACAACACTGGCTGTTTTTTGTGTTGTTGATTTTAGCCATTCTGACAGGTGTGAGTTTGCCTTCCCCTTGTTGATGTTAATGGTAACTATTTGTAAATTACCACATGTTTTACTCTTGATCCCAGCAGGTTTGCAAATTCTTTAACTTCAGTAATAATGAGAAAATTACACTTGGTTAAATTTGGGATAAGCAATGCAAGGGGGAGATTATATTCCTATTTCCCAAATGGAGAAAATCAGGCTCAAAAGATTAAGTAACTTGTTGAAAGTCATACACTAAGTAAGTGGGGGAACTGGGACAGTTGCCCAAGTCCATCTGAGGTCAGCATCTATGTTATCTATAGTATCTCTCTCTCCCTTTCCTAGAACGCACATCTTTTAATACCCACCCCATTATCAGAAAATGGTGTTATTCTTTTACTGGGTTTGGGAACCAAAATTACTGTTGAATGCACAGGGAAAGTTGAATAAAATCATCCCATTCTTTTAAGGGATAACAAATTCCTAAAACAATAAAAATGTTATTTAGAAGCTAGAAGATAGAAATCTTGCAAATTTATTTAATGGAGTTTAGCCCCTGATTCCAAAACCTGAAAGAGATAGTATTCTACACACATAGAGAAATATGGATCTATTTTACTTATTTACATATGATAATAATAAACATTTTTTAATAAAATGTTCCAA
>NW_022590232.1:0-19776 GCF_004348235.1 Phoca vitulina | reverse complement strand
GTGGGCATAGGAGAGAAGCACCAGGAGAAGGGGCAGGAAGGATACCACCATGGCGATGCAGAAGCCCATGAAGGTCTGGGGCGTGGTGTCAGAGCAGGAGGCCTGGACCACAGCCAAGTGGTCACAGAAGCAGTGAGAGCTGTGAGCAGTGCTGTCAAAGGCCAAGTGGGAAGTCTGCACCACTGCGGGGATGGGCAGGGGGAGGGCAGTGAGCCAGGCACAGGCTGCCAGGGCGGCGGCACTGGTGTGCGGGGTCATGAGGACAGGGTAGCGCAGGGGGCGGCAGATAGCCACATAGCGGTCATGGGCCATGGCCACCAGGATGAAGGCTTCTGAGCAGGAGAAGCTGTGGAAGAGGTGCATCTGCAGGAAGCAGGCGGGGAAGCTGAGGAAGCGGTCCCCAAGCAAGAGGAGGGACAGCATCTTGGGGACGGTGGTCAGGTGAAGAGGATGTCCAGGGCCGAGAGATTGATCAGGAAGAAGTACATGGGCTTGTGGAGGCTGGGATCTGCCACCACAGCCACCAGGATCAGGGCATTTCCCAGCAGGATGAGCAGGTAGAGGAGGAGAAAGACAAAGATAAGAAGAAAGAGGGATTTGGGCAGAGAGGGAATGCCCACCAGGTAGAAGATGGTTGAGGAGTCCTCTGATCCATTTAAGGCTATGGTCTCCATGGTGGGTTAATCTGGATGCCCAGGAAGTAGGTAGTGGAAACATCTGGGAACCAAGCACATCTGGAAATCAGAACAATCAGTGATTCTGGAATGATAATTATGTGATGGTCACTGTTAATTAAAGTAACCCTCTTTTCTTTTATAATCAAGTATGGGAAAAGTATCTACAATATGCAACCATGTGTTATATGCTGGGTATGTAGTAGACAGTTGAACAAGACAGAGACGGTCTCTAACATCATGGAGCTCATTCTAGTGGAAGAAAGAGACATTAAGCAATGAATCACAATTATTTAATTACTGTTGTGTTAAGTGTTATGGAAAAATTCTGCTGTTCCTCTTTCCCATGTCCCATATAATCCTTTCTGGGGATATCAGATCTCTTAAACCATGCCCCTAAGCTCCTTTCTTTTTGGCATTTGCTTTAAGTTTTTAAAAAGTGATATCTTTGTCACCACATTGCTAGGGAGGGCTGATTTCCCCAGGGTTTACAGCAACATGCTGTCTTCCCACCATAATTATTAACCAGGGAATGGCTCCTTTCTCTCCTGTCTGCCTGGTACACTGGTTCTGCCTGTCTCCACCTAAGCTGAGTACTCCAGATCCTGTCTCTGGGTGTGGGGCTCTTTGTTAGGTTACAGTGAAGGGAGTGACACTGAAAATGCTCTTGATGGGAAGAATCATTCCTGATTGGAGTCCGAACTGATAGTGGATTCTCCCACAATTGGCAGCAACAAAGAATCCAAGACAGTATCTGTGTGACTCCATTGGGCGTAGCTTCCTACTGGCTGCCACAGCTCAGCAGGTGCTCCTGTTTACCCATTGCATGCCCCCCACCCAGCAGGCCCCTGGGGCCCGGGCAGAACTTGTCATGTGACCTGGGAGGCGTTGACCATAGAGAGAAAGTGGCTCGCAGTAGCTGCTCAAAGGTGAAAGAACCCCTCCCAGAGGAACCAC
Source organism: Phoca vitulina (assembly GCF_004348235.1). Classification (NCBI taxonomy): domain Eukaryota; kingdom Metazoa; phylum Chordata; class Mammalia; order Carnivora; family Phocidae; genus Phoca; species Phoca vitulina. The sequence continues at coordinate 18,145 of NW_022590232.1, read as the reverse complement.
AAGGGATTCTGGGGGGTTTGAGCTGAGGGAAATACTGATTCACCCTCCATTTTGGATTTGTCCTTTGGATAAAGGGCCCTGAGAAATCCATGTTGATATTGGTATTCCTGTCTCATTGATCCCGGTGACTCCATGAGCAGTGTCCCCATGATTTTCCTGGAGTCACCTCCAATTTCTCTCTCTTCTCACAACACTTCTTATGTGGAAGACCAGCAATGTAAAAACTGGAAAAAACGTTTTTATTCTCAAGTCCAACAACTTTCTCCCCAAAAGCCAGAGAGAGAGTGAGCATAGAAAGGACAGAGGCTTGGGGCACCTGAGCGACTCAGTCGGTTAAGTGTCTGACCCTTGGTGGTGATCTCAGGGTCGTGGGATTGAGCCCCGCATTGGGCTCCACGCTCAGGGAGGAATCTGCTTGAAGATTCTCTCCCCCTTCCACTCCCTCCACTCTCTCTGTCTCTCTCAAATAAATAAATAAATAAATAAATCTAAAAAAAAAAAAGAAAAGAAAGAAAGGGTAGGGGCTTTCCCAGGTGCCACAGGCAAGAGCCCCACCAGAACTCAGGCCTTTGTTTCTCAAAACAGGGCTTTCTCTTCTATGCCATGTTTCCTGGAGGATCCAGAAGTTCAAGTTTCCAGGGGAAAACTTCAGGAGAAAATACTAGGACCAGGGTTTTCTATTTCCCTTTCTCTCTCTTTTTTTTTTTTCATTGATAACATCAGACAAATCTATATTTCACATTTTTATCTGAGTCTCTATCTGGTGAGTGCTGAAACAAGATGTGGTATCTGTCAATTCAAAAGTTCCTTTGAAATGTTCCAGAAGTCAGACCCAAGGACCTAGCCAAAGAATGAAAGTTCTCTGTCCCAAACTGAGATACTTATCCCTTAGTATCTGAGGCCCATCCTGAGATGTTGGGCCATTGGGATTTTCTCACACCTGCGGGGAGGCAAACGGCACTGCCATGGGCATTTCTGCCCTCAGAGAGGCCAATGTGGCTCACAGTCCCGGGTGAGACAGAGTGAGGCACCTGAGAGGCAGAAACACAAAGGGTGAAGGCCAGAGGGGTGCTAAGGGGCCACTGAGTCCAGCTGTTTTCTCTTCCTTCCTCTGCTCCGCTGCTTTGCAAATAGAAGTACAGATGCTTACGACCTGGGTGGACAGGTGCACATGGCGATGGACCACCCAACAGTCAACCACACAATGTGCTGGCTCACCAGCGAAGTAGGGGCACTACAGATAATTTCTGAAAGAATTTCGCGTTTGGTATTTCAAAGCATCGTCCAACTGGCCCATCCTAGGAAATACCTGAGTTTGGCTGGATCTTCTTACACTTAATTTACAGGTTAGGGTTCTTGTTTTACTCTGAATTACCTACTACATGTGAACGATGCAGGCCAGTGCTTCGGGCCCGCAGGGTGCTGTTTCCCAGGGCACAGAACTTGCCACTATAACTGGCAAGGGTGCTCCCTGTCTGGATTGTCCACCAGCCAGTTACACAGCTAGACAGAAGAACCGGTCACTGAATGTACAACCTGAAGCCATGCTTCACATCCATCACCCCCTCTCATCATCCAAGCCTGCCAGGGAGTGCTTATGCCCGTCAGCCAGCGAGAATCTGAGGGTCCGTCCAAGGCCACGGCCGGTGAGGGGGAGAGCAGAGGGTGTTCTGGAGCCAGGCTGCTGCAAAAGCGTGAGCCCCGCCTGGCAACCAAGAGTGCTGGCTTGTGGACCAGCTCTGCCACTCGCCTGCTGTGACTTTGGGTCCCTGAGCCTTGGTTTTCTCATCTGGGCAGTGAGGGCTGTGGAAGAAAAGATCTCTGGGGGGTTTCCAATTCAATGAGCTCGTTTCTGAGGGTCCCCTCTGTGGTTGACAGATCGGATGTCACAATGGTCCACACCCAAAGGGAGAGGGTGAGGACTATCCGGCCTAGTGAGCACCTGCTGCCAGCCACATTCTCTCCCTTCATCTTGTCCCATGGACCTTAGTGGTCAAGTGTGTGGCTTGTGAGTCAGAAAGGCCCTGATTCCAATCCCAGCTCCTACTTCCGGCGGTGTGACCTTGGGCAAGTCACTTCCCCCTTCCTGGGGCTCATTTCTGTCATCTGTGACCTCCTGGGTTGTTGTGATCCTTATGGGGAGATATAACGCTTAGCTTAGACAACGCTTACACGCGAGCCTGGAACACACAGGGCTCAGAGCTGGCTAGTGTGTCCGCCAGTGACAAAGCCTTGCTTTGCTGGGGGAAAGGCTTGGCCAAGATGATTTGAATCCCACCCAGAGGTGCACCTTGTCCACATCTGCCAGGGTATGTGGTCTAAGATCCCATAGTCCATGTATGCACAGCCAGCCTGGATCCTGGTTGCCTGCATTTTGTGCACCCAATCTGTCTTCCTGATCCCTGGTCCTGGTTATAGGTCCTGGCCACTCTGTCCTGTTTCCCCACTCCAGCATTCTCTGCTTGTCTTGGGAACTTTTTCCCTAGCCCTACTCACCTGTTAAACCTGATCCACACTGGTATCTCCTATGGCGTCTCCATGCAAGGCCCTTTTGGTGCTGAGCCATGACCCACTAAACCCTCAGCCCTCTCCTTTCAGGCAGGTCTCCTGGGGTACTTTCTTTCAAGATGGTACTCCTATGGGAACTGCACCCACCATCCCTCAGAGATCAACTCCCTGACATTTCTTAGGACATATATGGGGGAGGGTAGGATTTGTCCCTAGACTTTGCTGACAATGAGAAGAGCATCATTAACAACTCTCAAGGGCTCAGCACTTTATGCCAGTGGTGTATACTTTATTTTAATGAGAAGTCTGACTGAAATCCATGGATGGATCATCTTTGCTTGTTGGAACTATCTGCTCAGTTGAATTCTCTTTTACCATTCTATATTCATTAATTTATTTATTCAACAATATTTACTGAGCTCCTAATCTGTCCTGGGCACTGTTATTTTGTGTCCTGAGTGCAGAATTAGCTGCATCTAAAGCTCAAGGGCTCTCATCCAAGACTGGGTCTTGAGATACGTGATTTTGGTGATGGCTGCCTTGACTTCCTTGTTTCTCAGAGTGTAGATGAGAGGGTTGAGGATTGGTGTGACGATAGCATATGCTACATTGCCCATGATGTGGAAGTCGAGGGGCAGGTCAGCCCTGTAGGCCACATAGGCTATGGCAATGGATGAATAGTAGGTGCCAACCACCAGGAGGTGGGAGCTGCAGGTCGAGAAGGCTTTCGAGCGTCCTTCTCGGGAGCTGATGTGAAGCACTGAAGCCAGGATGTGGGCATAGGAGAGAAGCACCAGGAGAAGGGGCAGGAAGGATACCACCATGGCGATGCAGAAGCCCATGAGGGTCTGGGGTAAGGTGTCAGAGCAGGAGGCCTGAACCAAAGCCAGGTGGTCACAGAAACAATGGTAGATGTGAGCAATGTTGTTATATGCCATCTGGGAGGTCTTGACCACTGCAGGGATGGGCAGGAGGAGAGCAATAAACCAGGCACAGGCTGCCAGGGCAGCATTGGTCTGTGGGGTCATGTGGACAGGGTAGTGCAGGGGACGGCAGATAGCCACATAGCAGTCATAGGCCATGACCACCAGGATGAAGGCTTCTGAACATGTGAAGCTTTGGAAGAGGTACATTTGCAATAAGCAGGCAGGGAAGCTGAGGAAGTGGTCTCCAAGCAGGAACAGGGACAGCATCTTGGGGACAGTGGTTGTGGTGAAGAGAATGTCCAGAGTGGAGAGGTTGATCAGGAAGAAGTACATGGGCTTGTGGAGGCTGGGATCTGCCACCACAGCCACCAGGATCAGGGCATTTCCCAGCAGGATGAGAAGATAGAAGAGGAGGAAAATAAAGAACACAGGGAGGAAGAAGCTCTCTGGCAGAGAGGGGATTCCCACCAGGTAGAAGACTGGTGATCCATCCACTGATCCATTACAGGTTGTGGCCCCCATAGTGAGGCAGAGCTGGATTTCTGGGAGATAGGCAGCTGGAACATCTGGTGACTGAGGATATCTGAAAACCATAGAAACAAAGGATTCTGGAATGAGATTTTGTAATGTTTATAGTTAATATAAGCACAATTATTTACAGCCAATTCTAGAAGACTGATTGTAGGTTATGGTATTTATTAATTTCTACCATGTGAATCCAAAATTCCTACCTTTCTTCTTTGGTCAAATATTAATTACAAGTTAATAGTAACTTACCAAATGGAAGTCATTATGCTGTGTTCATGTGATACAGTGATGAAAGAAAGAAGGCAGGCAAAATTCCTATCTTAAGAGTTTACATCTTACTGGGAAAGTCAGATCTTAACAGTTGATTCTTGAAATATAATTGTGAAAAGTACTTGGAAAGATTTCTTCTGGTCTTCATCTTAGGTCCCATGTTATCTAGTTTGGGATGTCAGTTCTCTCAAATCAAGTCCTAAAGCTTGGGCTTCTACTTTTGCACTCACTCCAAGTTCTACCATCTTGCTACCATCTTGTAAGGGCTGCTTTCTCCAAGGCTTTCTGCAACCTGCTGCTGCCCACATACTTACTAAACCTATTTCTTGCTCATATGCCTTGAGTAGCGGTTCTTCCATATCCCTCTTTAGCTACATGTCTGGACTTCTACTCCTGTATAGGATGTAATAGATCCTGGTAGCCCAACACTTGCACTGCAACAACTAGGAAAACCTAGATAAGTTACACAAATTACATTTTTTAATAAATTGGAGAAACATGGTTGCAATGAGGATGAAATGAATTGGAACTCCAGAGGGGAGGGACTCTCCAAAGTCAACTGCCAATCACCAGCTCTTATCTTTTCTGGGAATATTTGATTTGGGGACCATTGTGTGGCTTGGACTTGGCCCAGGCAGAGGGACACAGATGAGGGAAGGAAAAAGCAGCAATGCTTTTTGGCAGTCAAAAAGGGTTTGCAAAACATTTTGGAAATTTAAGGCACTCTAAATCCATAACAAGTTTTCCCCATGGGACAGCTTCTGAATTTGGGGGCTATGCAAAAGAGGTTGGGAAGCTGGACTGAAGGCTTCTCAAAGAATAAAAAGACTTCTAAAAGATAGATCCCATGATGCTTAAGAGATTAGAGGGAAAGAGCCTCCCTCAAATACATGATGGTCTTACCCTCAAAATATTTTCAAAATTTCTGAACCTGTAAAAAAAAAAAAAAAAAGAAAAATTCTGAAGCTGTGTGTGTGTGTGTGTGTGTGTGTGTGTGTGTGTGTGTGTGTTGAGGGGGTAGGTGGCAAGGTTGCTAAAGACTTAAGTTCAAAACCTCCAAAGGGTAGAAGCAAATCTATAATTTCTCAGGGCTAAGGAGACAGAGATCAGCCACACTGACAAGCCACAGCCCAGGAGGCCATACCTTAAGAACAAGAGCAAGTCACAGTTAGACTGAATCTTAGGAAAACTGAAACTGAACTTAACTCAAGCCTTGATTAGCTAAATTTTGTGGGGGGATTTGACTGGGCTAGACACAAGGAAGCCTTCTGGGTTGCTGGAAATGTGCTCTATCTTTAGCTGATTTATCCATATCTATATATCTATATTTGTGTTTTTTTTTATTTTATTTGTTTATTTGAGAGAGGGAGAAAGAGAACATGAGCAGGGGTGAGGGGCAGAGAGAGAAGCAGACTCTCCGCTGAGCAGGGAGCCCGATGCAGGGCTCGATCCCAGGACCCTGAGATCATGACCTGAACCAAAGGCAACTGCTTAACTGACTGAGCCACCCAGGTGTCCCTATAGATCTATATTTGTATGTATATCAATATCTCTATCTGTGTATTTGATGTCTGAATCCAGAGCTAGAGCTATATTTATAGCTAGATCTCTATCTGTATCTAATATTGTAGGCATTATTATGCCTGAGTTATACCTTAATTAAATAAGCAAGCAAGCAAACAAAAAAGCAACTGAATATATTAAATCTTGCCTCTGTGTATGGCTTCTTGTCCTACTACAATGAAAGGAATGGCAGAGGATGCCTTTAGTTGGAGAAGTCACTTGCTGATGCTAATCAGAGTTAAAGGCGTATTCTACCCAGCGGCAGAGACAGAGAATGGAAGGCATCTCTGTGTGGTATGATTTGTTCTCTCCCTCCCAGTTGCTGCTGCCGCAGAGCAGGGGATCCTGGTGAACACTAGCCTGTAGACTTCCCTAGCCCCAGCTAAGAAGGTGCCATAGTAAACTGGAAACTCAGGGGCCTTGGGGTCCACTGTTGCAGAGACGAACACAGTATTCTTGTGATAGTGCCTAAGGCACAAGCCCTTACCCCAGGGGCTCCCCTTGTCAAGGAAGGAGAAATGTGTGCTTCCGAGCACCCACAGAACTGGAGACCTTCAACCGACTGGGCATATTGATTCCTTTCATACACTGGGATATCCCTCTGAATAGATGACACAGGAGCAAGTCCATGGTCACATTTATATCATGCCTCTTCAACCCTGACCATTTCTAAAACGACTCCCTCCTTGATTTTTCCAGAACTGTCCTGTTTCTCTGACTTGTGCTAAAACCTCTCTCATGTCATTGAATCGTAAGAATACCAAACTTGAAAATGTCCAGCCAGCTTTTTTCTTTATAGACCAAAAGGCCAAGGGCTTGCCCAAGATCACATAGGGCCAGTCAGCTGCAGAGCGAGGACCAGAAAACCCAGGCCTCAGACTCCTAGACCAGGGCTCTCACTCTCTAGATTGTGTTCCCTGGACAATCTGGAAGTTTTTGTGTGGGAAGAGATTGGGGCAGTTTTTTCTCTTTTCTGCTTCATTTCTAAGCTGATATTGGCAGCTGTAATCAGAAATTTCAATTTGAAAAAAAAAAAAGAAATTTCAATTTGTTCTTTAATTTTTTTAGCGTGGTAGGTGGCCTGGTTTCTCATTAGGGAGTGAAGGCTGGTAAAATGTATTTCCAAAAGACACATGGAACAGACCACTCCATTGTGAATGCTTCCTTGGAAGAAAAAAAACGTTCTGAAGGTGAGCCCGCAGTATCCAGACAGGAAAGCAAAGCTGCTACACCCCAACTGAAAAGAGTTAATTCTCAGCTAACCAGACCACCAGACTCAAACTGCCTCAGCCAGTCACCGGGTTTTCCTCAGACCCCAAATTGGTGCCAACTGCATTTGCCTACATGTTGTTATAGCTCAGAGGAGCTGACTTGGGATTGATGGTCACTGAGTTAAGCCGAGTTGGGGTTTGAGGTGCAAAAATTCAGAGCCAGCAAGCCCATTTGTACCCCTCTACCCTCCCTCTTCTGTCCCGCTTCTATCCAACAACGGTGGTGGAGAGGGCAAATGCAGAGTCTGAAGTCCAGAAACAGAGTGTCTTCTCAAGGTCAGCCTTGAGAAGTTCATAGCCAGGGTGGGTCCTGAGCCCAGTTTTCTGGCTCCCATGCGGTGTTCACTAGGATTTTTCAAGATAGAAGATGAGCCCCTAGCCTGCTGTCCAAGATGGATCTTCTAGCAGCCTTATTTCTTCTCACTCTAGTCACACAGCAACTCCTTGCTCTTTGCCTTGTTCTTTGTCCTAACTCAACACAATGCTCCCTCTCCCAGGAAGTTTCGCTGGTCTTGGCTGGCTCAGGGCCCTCTTTTCTGGCTTTCAGGGTTCCTGTGCTTTCCTTTGTTATCACTATGATCATACTGGGGTGTCTCTGTCTCTTTCTATGTCTGTGGCTCCACCAAACCTGAGCACCTGCAGGGCTGTAATGGAGCCTAATTATTTCTATTTCAAAATGAGCCACCACCCTCACCAGGAGCTCGGTGCTCCAGAGACAGAAGCCAGAATGCAGCTTTCCCAATAGGCCTTGAGTGGCTGCTGAATCATACCGTCAGCATGAAGGGGTCATTAGCAAGTAGACAGTTTTAGTTTGACCATTTCTTACATAGATAAGGCACACAGCTCAGAAATGGGCTGTGGTGTGCCCAAGGTCGCACGGTAAGTGGGTGACAGAACCAGAACTAGACTATCAGCGGGGCTGGATTATCCCCTGAAGCCGGGGATCACTCAGCAAAAGCCCTAGCTGCCCTCCCTCCTGGGGCCACGGGACAGACCAACTAGTAAGACTTATTTGCTCACCCCGAAGGCACTGTTTTCACCCCTAAACCTCTGTTTTGTCAGAATGCATCTATGCAACAGATAAAGCATGTGCTTAGGCACCAGCTGGACAGGAGCACTGGAAAATGTTTTTGCAAAAATTTAGTAGCTGATGTTTTTGAAAAGCACTGATGTAGCATCATGCTAATAATCAGAAACTTTCTGGACTTCCTTACATTTATTTTATGGTTTAGATGAAGGGAGTTTATTTTGAATATGTATTACAGGGGTGTTTTTAGTGCTTAAGGACACCAAAGGTATTGTCAGGGGAAACTTCCTTGGTCAGGATGATCTATGAGCCACGAGTTACAGTGCTGGTGGGGGACAAAGGACAGAAAAACCAGTCACTAGAATGGTCAGCTGGATGCTGCACTTTACATACATCCTCTCCTTCATCATCCAGGCCTGCCAGGGAGTGGTTATGCCCCTTGAACAAAGGAGAAACTGAGGGTCCGTCCAAGGCCACGGCCGGTGAGGGGAGAGCAGAGGGTGTTCTGGAGCCAGGCTGCTGCAAGGGCCTGAGCCCCACCTGGCAATCAAGAGTGCTGGCTCCTGGACCAGTTCTGCCTCTCACGGGCTGTGACTTTGGGTTCCTGAGCCTCAGTTTTCCCACCTGTAAAAGAAGGCTTTGGAAGAGATGGTCTCCTCTGGCTCAGCTAGGGTTTTTTAGCACGTCCTCTGTGTTTGGCCCAGTGAGGGGTCAGGATGGCCGTCTCATGGCCCCAGCCCCTAAGGAGGGAGAGTGAGGGCCCTGTGGCGTGCTTGGTCCTTATGGTCACTGTGTCATCGCGCTTCACCACAACTCTTAAATCCACACCATCCTCCCACAATACTTCCACGATCCTGTGCCGTTCCCATAACCAAGGAGCAGGATACGTGTGCATGATAGCGTCTGGGCTCACTAACTGGAGCTAGAACGACCCAGGTTTCCATTCTGGCTTCACCACTTTCCACTTTCCCTCTGAACTGCAACTCCCTCATCTGTGACTCATAGTGTTACAGATGCCTCACTAAATATTTCCATTTCTTTCATGGTCATTGATCTTGCCTCTCTGTGAGAAACTCTCTCACAAAAGCATCAGCCTCTTGCCTGTGACTGCCCATCCCTGCCCGTCCTGTCAGGGTGTCTGGCCCAGGGCCACACAGCCCGGGGGTGCACACTGGGACCCTCACTATGGCTGTACACATCCCCGGCCTCTCTGAACCTGTCTGTCCACCCCAGCCTTTGCCAACTTCTGGAAAACTCCACCCCCGGCCCAGCTCACCTGCAAGCCTGATCCACCTTGGTGTCTTCAGTAGAATCACCACACTTGGCCCTGGGGGAAGAGCCAGGAAGGGGCTGGGCCATGGCCCATTAAACCCTGGAGTCAAGGCCGGCTGGGGCCCTCTCCCTTAAGTTGGTTCCCCTAAGGGGCCCCAACCCTCCAGCTGGGAACAACTTCCTAGGATGAGGTGGGGGACTTAGCCCTGGGCTTCGCAGGTAATGGAAACAGCGTCATTAACAACCCTCCTGGGTCCCAGAACTTTATCACCAACAGAAGAGTTTGATTCTTGTTTTCCCATCGGGCCCCACAACAGCCGGGGAGGACAGGCAGAGCCAGGATTGTCCCCACTATTTGACACTGAGGAAAAGATCTAGTGAAGGGAAGTGACTTGCCCAGGGTCACATGAGTGGCTGCTGGCCAAGCTTGGACCCAAGATTCCAGTTCCAGTTCAGCGGTTCAGCAGCACATCGACCAATGGCGGAGACCTCAGTTCTTTCCAGTGATGTCACCTTGGACAAATCCCTTAGCCTCACTGGGCCTTTAGGTCCTTGCCTGTGAAAAGGGTATAACAACACTGCCCATCCCACAGGCTCCTGGGAAGGTTTAGGTGCGAGCTCGTGTCTAGCGCACGGTGAACATTCAGGAAGTGAGAGCTGTTATTTTGATAAACCAAAATAGGAAAACCCTGTTGCACCCCTGGGACACACTGCCTCAGCTGTTCCATGAGGGACTTGCAAAGGTTCTGTGGGAAGAACGTGGGGAGAGGGGGTCTGCGCCCCAGCCTCAGGCAGGGCCCAAGCAGGATCATAGACCGGTTCGGACCTCAGTCTGTTAGATTCCTTCCTTTGGCTCCATAGCTCTCAATTTCTGACTCTGTCACTCTTTCATTGATCTGTATAAAATTTGAACAATTTTTAAAATTTCACAAGTAATAAATAGATCCCACTGTAAAATAGCTTAAGCAATATGGAGATTTATGGAGTAAAAGGTGAATGCTTTCTTCACACCAGCCCTTCCTCATAGTCCCCCTCCCCTCCCCAAAGGTAATGATTTGGTGTGTTCCTTCCAGACCTTTGCTAAGCATGCGTGTGTGTTGTGCATGGGGGGGAATGTTTTGTTTTTCCTTTAACGTAAATAAAGTCATTTTGTTCTTATGGCATCACTTATATTCCAACTTACTAAGTCTTGGAACCTTTCTGTCTGACATACTTTATTCTTTTTATCTGATATCTGGCATTTCATAGTATGGATATGACATAGATTATTTCATAATTTCCCTGCCAATGAACATCTAGGTTGTACACAATTATTGCTATTATGGACAATATTATAATTAATGTCCTTTTAACATGCATTTTGGGGATGGGTACCCAGATATTTCTCTCAGATAGATCCTTAGAAGTAGAACTCCTGGGCCAAGCAAGCAGTAAGTACATTTTATTTTATTTATTTTATTTTAAATCAATTAATTAACATATAGTGTATTATTAGTTTCAGAGGTAGAGTTTAGGGATTCATCCATTGCAGCAAGCACATTTTAAAATGGAATAGGGCGTGCATGCACAGGGACCATCCCAACTTCAAACCCAGAGACTTTGAGAACACAAAGCCCAGCAATGACTGAGATGACCTTGCAGGACCTGTGCCTGATGCTCTGCCCAGAACCAGGGGAAAAGCATTCATGAGCGATTCATTTCAGCCCACAGTAGAGACTTCCAGAATAGATGTCTGCTGACTGTAGATTTACAACTGCAGGATGTAGTTGGCATCCTGGGAATATTGGCAGCTTCTTGGGAAATCAAAAGAATGGTACAGCAGAGGCTGTAGCCCCTTCTGATCGAAGGAACTTCATGATGGGACTGAAGATGGTTTGGGAAATTTCTCTGAAGAACAAACCAGAACTTTTTGTGTTATCTCCTCCTCTCCAGATCTACTCCTTCCGACTGAAGGGAGGAATTTTGGTTTGGGATAAATCTGTAGATGTGGATCTTTGCTTCAGGACCACAAAGGTAAAAGCTGAAGGTTTTTCTAGGGGAGAAGATCTAACCACTCTCAAGTTAAAGGCAAAGAATACCGCAGAATCACTGGACTGTCAGGTGGATTCTTTTGTTCTGTTTTCTGTTGCTCAGACACGACAGACCTCCTTAATAAACGCCTGGAGCCATGATAGTGTTGAATGGTGACAGATGGTAGCTGCACGTGATGAGCACAGCATAACATCTAGACTTTGCTGAATCACTATGTTGTAACATTGTGCGTCAACTATACTTTAAAAAAAATTAAAAACCAGGTTTGTACATAAAAACAAAAAACAGGAAGGCCTCGGTGGCTCAGTCAGTTAAGTGTCAGACTCTTGCTTTTGGATGGGGTTGTAATCTCAGGGTCATGAGATCAAGCCCCACGTTGGGCTTTTTGTGCAGCGGGGAGTCTGCTTGGGATTCTGTCTCTCCCTCTCCCTCTGCCCCTCCCCGCTCTCACACTCTCTCTCTCTAAAAATAAATAAATACATCTTTAAAAAAACAAAAAAAAAAACCCCAAACCTCCAAAACCAGCTTTTGGCAGCATGAGAAGGACTAAAGTCTTTTTGGGATGTGTCCGATGAAACGAAAAGACTGGGTTATTGGTGGGAAGAGCTCACATAGAGCGCAACAGTCATTTGAACTACAGTAGGTCGGAGAAAACAAACAGAAACCATGACTTAGATTCCTTTCAAATTTCTAATTTTATTTTGTTTTACCTCCAAAAGTGAGCCAAAATAGGAGAGCTAAACTGTTGGCTGAGATCTCTTTGTAAAAAGCCAACACTTAAAGACTTCCTAGTATAACATTAGGGGATAAAGTATGATTTACTTCGTTACCTCTGAGAATAAAAATGTTCTCAGGCTTCTAGGAAATGACTGGCAGTTCGATAGCCATGGGAGTAACAAATAATCCTCAGAACTTGTTTTAAACCTGTTTAATTATTCAATGACAGCTTCGCACTAATACATACGTTCCTGAAAGCCGACCAGTCTAAAAGTCAGCCACGCAGCAACACCCTTGCCCCAGTAACCACACGGCCACCACTAAAGGCAAACCATTCCCTCAACAGCAGCACCGCTGAAGGTGCACCAACCCCTCCCCTCCACATTGTCCACAGCCCTGTGTGAGATCAGCTCCCCGGGTCGCTTAGAACCATACACTGGAGCATTCCCAATGCTTAAGCTGGTGGTAAGTTCAGCCTTCTGTTTTCAGGTGTGGTGTGGTGGTCTCTTCCTTTGACATTTTGCATTTATGTCTCTGCAGTTCAGTCGTAATGTTCCCTCTTTCACTTTTGATTTTAGTAATTGGGGGTATTTTCTCATTTTTTCTTAGTCAATCTACCTAAATGTTCGTCAGTCTTGTTGATGTATTGAAGACCCAGTTTTCATTTTGTCTATTTTTCCCATTCTCTTTTTATTTCCATTCTAATCTTTATTGTTATTTCATGCCTACTGCTTGCTTTGAGTTGAGTTTGCTTTTATTTTATTTTTTTTAAAAGATTTTATTTATTTGACAGAGAGAGACACACCGAGAGAGAGAACACAAGCAGGGGGAGTGGGAGAGGGAGAAGCAGGCTTCTCGCAGAGCAGGGAGCCCAATGAGGGGCTCCATCCCAGGACCCTGGGATCATGACCTGAGCCGAAAGCAGACGCTTAACGGCTAAGCCACCCAGGCGCCCCAAGTTTGCTTTTAAAGAAAAATTATGAAAGTATAATTTCTTAAAGTAAAAATTAGATTATTAATACATAAATTAATAAATAATAACATCAGATGATTAATTTGAGATTTTTCTTCTTTTTTTCATATAAGCATTTACAGTTCTGCATTCCCTCAAAGCACTTGTTTTAGCTGCATCCTGTGATTTTGGGTATGTTTCTACAAGATATTTTCTGATTTTCCTTGTGATTTCTTTTTTGACCCATTGATTTTTTAGAGGTGTGCTATTTAATTTCCACATATTTGAGGAAGCAGCATTCAGTGATAGAGTTTTTATTATTTTAAAGATGTGTAGAATAGAAAAATGGGCAGGTTATTTAAAATACATATGGCTTGGAACCAAAATATCTAGTTTAGTAATAATGGTGGCTTCAAAAGTGGAACTAGACAAGGTTGTGTGGATGATTCTGGGAATATATTTGGAGAATACATAAGAGGAGGATAAAAGAAATTAAAGTGAACCACGCTGTTTGAAATATAAACAGAAAGCACAAAATAAGAATTTAGCATACTATAAGCATCTTACTTAGCATCAAGAATATAAGATTGGGGTGCCTGGGTGGCCCAGTCGGTTAAGCGTCTGCATGATCTCAGGGTCCTGGGATTGAGCCCTGCATCTGGCTCTCTGCTCAGCGGGGAGCCTGCTTCTTCCTCTCCCTCCACTGCTCCCCTGTTTGTGCTCATTCTCTCTCTCTCTGTCAATAAAATCTTTTTTTAAAAAAAGGAATATAAGAAATTAATGCAGAGGAAATGGTATTACCATAAATATCGTTCTTGTAATGGAATCATAATCTCATGACTACATAAGTATTTCACTATGTGTAAGTGATAAGTGGAGCCAGCTTTAGAGCTCAACATTGTAACTGAGTTTAGAAGGGTTTTAAAGTAGCTTTTGACATTTTAGAATTCATTTTTTTAGTGTTTTTTCTTCCTTCCTCTCCCAATAACACTGAGAGATAAAATACACCACATAGTAGGCTCATGATATATGTTCTTGATATATAAATGACCTTATGTCATTTAGCAGATTTTATTTTCTTGACAAGAAGCATAGGTAGCCACTTGTGAGGACAGATAAATGATCAGATTTTTAAAAAAAAATCAGATCATTGCTGCCTGAAAACCGGTTGGCTTATGCAATTATCCTAATGCTTGGTTAAAAAAAGAAATCTCCACTGGGAAGAATCAGTAACACTGGGTCATCAGTCCCACATACCCTGACTCAAGATGAGCCCTGCACCTTTAGGGAGAAGTGAGATGGATTTTAAGAAAGTATTTTCCTGATGTAGGTGTACATTATCTGAGCTTAACGTACGAGCGCTCCACAGACCTTAATTCTGGCAGGCAGTCATCCCATATATGGCCCTGGTTTGTTGCCTCATCTCCTCTTCCAGATGACTTTTCCCCTCCTCAATCCACCAATATCTCTTCCTGTTGTCACTCCAGCCAATCAGGAGAGGAGTGCACAGAGTCCCATCCCGCACCCACCCACCTGCGGGCATCCGTGCCTGCATTCATTCTGTCTTCCCACCTATTCCCATGGACGAACTCTTTGTGCTCCTACGTAAAGCTGGTCACTCCAGCGATGGCCACCTCCCTCTCCCACCACCACTTTTTTTTTTTGCTTGAACAAAAACTGAATCTCTATCAACTGCTGATTGAATTTTCAAAATCAAGGAGCAGAACAGTCTTATAGTATGCTACCATTTCTCTAAGAAAGAGATAATATAGCCATATTTATATGTTATACATATGTGTGTAAGTATATGGACTTGCTTATATTAAACATGGAAAGAAAAACCAAAAAAATGAATAAAAACAGTTTTTGTAAAGGGCATGCAACAGGCGGAGGGAGCAGAAATGGAGATGAGAATTCACTAAAAATGCTTTGTTTCATAATTTTGACTTAAAATTGTTATCATTGTGACTTTAAAAGACGCTCATTGCTATTTGCTGAAATTCTCACTCTCTGCTAATGCCCTTGCTTAAAGTCCCATCGCATGCTGCATCTTTATTACAATTTGCTAAGAAAGATTTTCTTTCCTTTAACATATGCCACAAGAATGTCACGGCCTGCGCCATTCACTTTTCTGAGAGTGGTTTTCCTTCCTGCCTTTTTGGGGGGCGTTGTAGTTCTGCCCACACCAGACCCTTTTTTGACATGCGGGATTCCTGAAGAATGAGTGGCAGTCTTTTGGGTTTGCTTAAGCATGAACTCCACTTCTTGTCCAAGCTAAAAATCACACCCCATGACAGGTAGCGACAGGGATGCCATCCCACATTCTGGTCAGCTCTAGAATGAAACCTCTCTTTCTCTGATGGGAGCAGCTTGGGGCTTCTGTTCAATCAGTCCACATCCGCCATGCCATTAACTCCATGAGGACTCCCAAACAAGCAGTAGCAGGTACCATAGGTTAAAAATATTTATGGGAGACATTTTTGTCTTGGATTAAATACCATCCTCTATGCTCCCCCCATCCCCTGTGTTTCCCTCTGATGTGGCACCTACCACACTGTGTTGTTCCTGCCCGAGTCCGTCTTCCTCACTAGACTGTAAGCAAATTGAGGGCAGCGACTGTCCCAATCTCTCCCTCTGTGTCTCTAGCTTCTACCACATGGTCTAGCACTTCCCAAAGGCTAATTAAAGTCTTCTTAAGTGAATGGAAAAACAGAGAAAATTATATTCAGCAGCTCGATGCTTATTCTGAAGATGAAAACCACCACAAGACATCCCACCCACGGAAAGACTTGGACCGAACATTGAGAACTAGCATTGCAGCCTCTGCCCGATGGAATGATGCCTTGTAAGAGTTTATTATAAAATAGAGTATTCACATGGAGCCAAAATGTATAAAGTCTATATATACAGTTTAATTGTAAAGTGAATACCGTGTCACCACCATTCAGGGGAGAATGAAACTGACAACTCCTCATAAAGCCCTTGGTGCCCCTCTTTGACTCACAACCCTCTCCCTCTCTTACAGAAATAACCCTGATTTTCCATTTTAATAATAAATATACCTTCTCTTTTCTTCAGTGTATGACATCTGTATGCAGTGATCAAAAATGTAGTTTAGCTTTGCCTGTCTTTAAACTTTATATAACTGGAATCATATTATATATATCCTTTTGAGTCATGATTCTTTTGCTCAACACTAGATTCTTCCACTCAACACTAGATTCTTTCATCTATTCATGTGAGATTACTCATGTTGTGTGTATATGTAATTCCTTCATATTTTATTGGCATACAGTGCTACATCTTATGAACATTTTACAAGTTAGAGAAATGCAGCTATGCCAGATAATACAGTATGTGTATATTCAACATTATAAGATAGTGATAAAGTGTTTTCCAAAGTGGTTGTGCCAATAAACACTCCCACTATCAGTATACGAGTGCTCCATCAACCTGCATGCTCGCCAACTTGGGTATTGGTAGACTTTGACATTTTAGCCAGTCTGATGTGTTTCTAGTGGTAAGTATTCATTGTTGTAACTTGCACCTCTCCTGTTACTACTAGGTTGAGCATGTTTTCTTAGATTTATTGAACATTTGCTTGTGAAGTATTTTGCTAATTTTTCTAATGACTTGACTATTTTAAAAAAATTGACCTGGGGCGCCTGAGTGGCTCAGTCGGTTAAGCATCTGCCTTCGGCTCAGGTCATGATCCCAGGGTCCTGGGATCAAGCCCTGCATCAGGCTCCCTGCTCAGTGGGAAGCCTGCTTCTCCCTCTCCCACTCCCCCTGCTTGTGTTCCCTCTCTCGCTATCTATCTGTCGAATAAATAAATAAAATCTTTTTTAAAAAATGAGAAAAATAAAAATAAAAAATTGACCCAAAGTAATTCTCTATATATTCTGGATGAATCCTGAGTCCTTTAGTTGGTTATATGCATTGCAAATAATTTTCTGTTCTGTAGCTTAGCATTCCACTCTCTTCCTGGTGTCTTTTGATGAACAGAAATTCTACATTTTAAAGCAGTCAAATTTATCTTTTGTTTTTTCTAGGCGTAGAGCTTTTAAAAAATCTTGCTTCAGAAATATCTCCCCATCCCAAGATGAGGACTGCAGTCTCCTATATCGTTTTATAGTTTTGCCTTTCATATTTAGGTATTTAATGAGATTGCTTTTTGTGTTTGCTTAAGATAAGAGACAAATTTCATTTGTTGACATATGGATACCTGATAGTACTAATACCATTTATTATATTTCCATCTATACACTGATCTGCAATGTCATTTCCTTCATATATCAACTGTTCATATATTTAAGGGTCTGATTCTGGGCTCTCTTGTTCCATTGATCTATATGTCTATTCATGTCTTAATAACTAACCTTTCTGTGTTCTCATCTTTATTACTATTTTAGCCTTATGTTAAAAATTCTATTTGATACTTTTATGAGACTGACACACTGCCCACTGAGCTAAGAAGGCAAGAATTTTGACACTTTTAAGCAGATAATCTTTCTATTTTATCTGACATTTTCCTTTCCACAGAAGGGTTGATTTTATAACCAAGTCTATCATTAATGGAAATGGAAGACTCAACGGTATATTTTGGGCCCTACTCTAGGTCATTCTTCCCTTCAAGAAACTTTTTTGATGGCATTCTCTGTTTTTAGCACACTGGTATCCTGGAAGCAGAATTAGCAACATCTAAGGATCAGGGGTCCTCAGAATGCCCTGGGTCCCAGGGACATACCTTACTGGTGATGGCTGCTTTGACATCCTTGTACCTCAGCGTGTAGATGAGAGGGTTGAGGACAGGGGTGAGGACAGCATACACCACATTGCCCATGATGTGAAAGTCGAGGGGCAGGTCAGCCCTATAGGCCACATAGGCTATGGCAATGGATGAGTAGTAGGTGCCAATCACCAGGAGGTGGGAGCCGCAGGTGGAGAAGGCTTTTGAGCATCCTTCTTGGGAGCTGATGTGAAGCATTGAAGCCAGGATGTGGGCATAGGAGAGAAGCACCAGGAGAAGGGGCAGGAAGGATACCACCATGGCGATGCAGAAGCCCATGAAGGTCTGGGG
>NW_022590231.1:0-19781 GCF_004348235.1 Phoca vitulina | reverse complement strand
TGGTCCAGTGTGGCATTTAAAGTCTTTATTTCCTTGTTGATCTTTTGTTTAGATGATCTGTCCATTTCAGTGAAGGGGGTGTTAAAGGCCCCACTATTATTGTATTGTTGTCGATGTGTTTCTTTGCTTTTGTTATTAATTGCCTTATATAATTGGCTGCTCCCATGTTAGGGGCATAGATATTTACAATTGTTAGATCTTCTTGTTGGATAGACCCTTTAAGTAGGATATAGTGTCCTTCCTCATCTCTTATTACAGTCTTTGCTTTAAAATCTAATTTGTCTGATATAAGGATTGCCACCCCAGCTTTCTTTTGGTGTCCATTAGCATGGTAAATGGTTTTCCATTCCCTCACTTTCAATCTGGGGGTGTCTTTGGGTTTAAAATGAGTCTCTTGCAGACAGCATATCGATGGGTCTTGTTTTTTTAATCCAATCTGATAGCCTGTGTCTTTTGATTGGGGCATTTAGCCCATTTACATTCAGGGTAACTATTGAAAGATATGAATTTAGTGCCATTGTATTGTCTGTCAGCTGACTTACTGTAAATTGTCTATGTTCCTTTCTGGTCTATGTTATCTTTAGGCTCTCTCTTTGCTTAGAGGACCCCTTTCAATATTTCTTGTAGGGCTGGTTTTGTGTTTGCAAATTCCTTTAGTTTTGTTTGTCCTGGAAGCTTTTTATCTCTTCTTCTATTTTCAATGACAGCTTAGCTGGATATAGTATTCTTGGCTGCATATTTTTCTCATTTAATGCTCTGAATATATCCTGCCAGTCCTTTCTGGCCTGCCAGGTCTCTGTGGATAGGTCTGTTGCCAATCTAATGTTTCTACCATTGTAGGTTACAGATCTCTTCTCCCGAGCTGCTTTTAGGACTTTCTCTTTGTCTCTGAGACTCGTAAGTTTTACTATTAGATGTTGGGTTGTTAACCTATTTTTATTGATTTTGAGGGGGCTTCTCTGTGCCTCCTGGATTTTGATGCCTGTTTCCTTCCCCAAATTAGGGAAGTTCTCTGCTGTAATTTGATCCAATATACCTTCTGCCCCTCTCTTTCTTCTTCTTCTGGGATCCCAATTATTCTAATATTGTTTCATCTTATGGCATCACTTATCTCTCGAATTCTGCCCTCGTGATCCAGTAGTTGTTTATCTCTCTTTTTCTCAGCCTCTTTATTTTCCATCATTTGGTCTTCTATATCACTAATTCTCTCTTCTGCCTAATTTATCCTAGCAGTTAGAGCCTCCATTTTTGAATGCACCTCATTAATAGCCTTTTTGATTTCGACTTGGTTAGATTTTAGTTCTTTTATTTCTCCAGAAAAGGTTTCTCTAGTATCTTCCATGCTTTTTTCAAGCCCAGCTAATATCTTTAAAATAATCATTCTGAACTCTAGTTCTGACATCTTACTAATGTCCGTATTGATTAGGTCCCTGGCAGTCAGTACTGCCTCTTGTTCTTTTTTTTGAGGTGATTTTCTCCATCTTGTCATTTTGTCCAGAGGAGACGAGATGAATGAGAGAACAAAATGCTAACAGGGTAACAACATCCCCAGAAAAATAGACACTAAACAAATCAGAAGAGACCCTGATTCCTTAGATCAGGGGCTCCTATCCTTCTGGCCCAAAAGAATGTCCATTAGCTGCACGCAGATGTTTTTATTCTCTGAGCCCTGGAGTAAAGGGTGTGAGAGCCTTCAAACGCACTTACATCCTCATGACCCATCAGCTCTGCTGCTTTTCACCACTCACTCACTTCTGCATGTTGGACCACCACTGACCAATCACTAACTCAAGAGAAGCAGCACTCCGGCTCCCTCGCATGGCTCGGGAGAAAGCCAAAATATTTGTTTTTAAAGAAATTAGAAAGTGGCGTTATACTGATAAGAATAAAAAAATTTTTAACACCCAGTTTTTGAAGTTAATTAAATGAGTAGTTGAATTTCCACTCTCATTTATCAGGTACATTTACATAAAATAAGGAATTAATAAGAATTTTAGCTTTTTAGACTGAAAACTTGAAAAGTTCCCCACATGAACCTGCTCACATTGAAACCTCCATCTGCCCAGCCCCTTGCTCAGTATACACTTACTTAAATGAACTGCATGGATTTAGCATGAAAAGGAAAACAACAGTGGCTACCATGAAGGAGAAACATCTATCCATTTGTCTTCATTTCCTACCCACAGCCTCCAAGTTCAAAAAATGTATTATTTATAGCTAAATAGATTAAATGGCAAGCAGATGCATCACTGATAATTATTATAAAGAACACATTTATAAAATCACCTGTCATTCTGAAGCTCACAGAACCTTCAACAAACAAAAAGCTTAAATAACTTGAGCCTTGAAAAAACTCTTTTTTCTATTTTTGTCTTAAGCAAAGCAGAACCACTAATGATGACATAAGATTACAAGTAAAGGGGCGCCTGGATGGCTCAGTCGTTAAGTATCTGCCTTCTGCTCAGGTCATGATCCCAGGGTCCTGGGACTGAGCCCCACATCGGGCTCTCTGCCCCGCAGGGAGCCTGCTTCTCCCTCCCCCACTCCCCCTACTTGTGTTCCCTCTCTTGCTGTGTCTCTCTCTGTCAAATAAATAAATTTTAAAAAATCTTAAAAAAAAAAACAACTAAAAATGTACAAAGCTGATCTATAGTTTATGGATTAATATTGGGCCCCAATCAGATTTCTTTTTTTCCCTCAGCCTTATTGAGGTTGAATTGACAAAGAAAAATTATGCATATTTAAAGTGTACAGCATGATTATTTGATATGTGTATATGCATTGTGAAATGCTTACCACAACCAAGCTAATTAACACATCCATCACCTCACACAGTTACTGGTTGTTTTTTTTTGTGTGTGTGTGTGGGAACACTTAAGATGTATGCTCTTAGCATATTTCAAGTACACAATACAGTATTATTAACTATAGTCACCATGCTGAGTCCCCAGAACTTACTCATCTTATAACTGAAACCTGTGACTTTTGACCAACATTTAACCAACATCTTTCCAGTTCTCCCATCCCTGAGCCCCTGGAAACCTACTGTTCTACTTTCAGCTTCCATGAGTTTGATTTCTTAAAGTTCACCATACAAGTGAGATCATACAGTATTTCTCTTTGTGTGCCCAGCTTATTTCACCTAGCATGATGTCCTCCAGGTTCATCCATGATGTTGCAAATGGCAGGATTTTCTTCTGTTTTATGACTGAATACTATTCCACTGTAGATGCATACATGTTTTCTTTATCCATTCATCTGTTGACATTTAAGCTGTTTCCATAACTTGGCTATTGTGAATAATGCTGCAATACACATGGGAGTGCAGATATTTCTTTGAGATCCCAATTTCATTTCCTTGAGGTGATGACCTGGTCTGTGTCTAATATTTTAGCCTCTCCTCCTCTTTCCACGTTTCAGTAGTTACAGTACTGAAGTGGAAAACATACTCTATATCCAGTCTCCACCTCATTTGGGCTTTATTTTATAATCAGGCTATTCAGTGTTTCTCTGTGCTCTGAGCTTCTTAGAAAACTCAGTAAAAATCCTTTTTCTCCCTCTTCTTAAAATTTTATAGAAAACAGGTTGTCTCACTTTTTAAAACCAGTATCTGTATATATGTATACATATACATATATATGTACATGTAACATGCCCAAAATGCTATTGAGTTGATGGCAGAACTGAGATTCAAACATAGTCACCCTATTTCCAGAGTCACTGCTCTTAATTAAGCATCATACATATTGTCTAAAACACATCTAAAGAGATGTTTGATCTTACTCATAAAGAAATGGAAATTAAATGAGATCAGACCTGTAAAACTGGTAGATAAAAGTTTGAGAGTGTAACACAGTATTAGTGAAGAATACAGAACAGGCATTCCTACACACTTACAAAGGAATAGCTTTTTTGAATTAAAAAAATATACGAATGGAATCCTATGTAGGGCTTTTTGTGGGGTTGCCTTTTATTGCTCACCATTATGTCTCAGAGATTCAGTTACATTGTGGCATGTAGGAGAAATTAATTTCTTTGCTCTTATTCCATTTATTTGCTCACAATTTATTTATTTCACTGTTGGTGGACATTAGGTTACTTCCACATTATGGTACTGCAAAAATGCTAGTTAGTATATTCTTGTGTAAGTCTTCTGGTGCACAATGTACACACCTGTCCTATTTAAAGAACTCCCTGCCTACCTCAAGGTCATAAAGATGTTCTCCTATGCTAACTTTTTGAAGTTTTATTGGTTTACAGTTGGAAGAGGTCAGTGAGAGGACATGACCACTGGCTGGACCTGAGCAATTCGAGGCTCCTTAGCCCCCACACCCTGTCTTTGGAATGTACATTCCATAACTGTTCCTGTACTAAGAGCTACTACTATGGGCCACATTTTTTTTTTTTTTTTTGCTGTCTATAATGTTCTGCTGTAAACTGGACACTTAAAAAATATATTGTAAGAGCTCTAGATTTTGATCTCTCCTTGCAGGGGATGGGTATTGTTGTTTATTTGCTTGGTGACTTGTGTACACTAATTCTGTTAAGTCTACTTCCCCTGCCACATGTAGGTTCAAATGTCTGTGCTCAGTATTTTTTTTTTCTCATTAAAATTCTTGTTTTTATTTTTAAGCTTGGCTTCCTAGGGGTTGCCCCTGGGTCAGCAAAGTACTTAGCGATCAGCCAATGACAGGTCAGAAGTAGTACATAAACACAGTGACGCCAGTAAGGCTCCCTTCCTTTGTCACGGGAGTTAAATGTCTGCCCAGTTTTTACTTTCTGCATTCACAAGACCTCTCTATTTGGCCAGGGACAAAGTGCTCACCTCCTCAGTCTCTCCCAAGTGGGTCCAGCACGAGTACAACCTTTGAGACCCGCAGGAGTAAGTGGGATCTTGCCCAACTTTGTCCTGTTTCCTAAGTTACTTTGTTCAATTTCTGAGTGGTCTTAGCCACTACTGAGGCCACAGTCTAGCCTCCTTAGCTCTCCCAATTGTCACCCTCTCTACTGCTTTTGATAATGGCTCTTTACTGTTCCAAATAAAGCCACGTTCTATCCTGGTCAGCTGGGCAGAACTTCTAAGATATGGAGCTGGCACCAAATGGGGTGGCATGGGAGCCATCTCTGCCTAAAATGCCAGACTCCCGCTGTTCTTCCTTATATTTTAACATTTCAAGTAAATGAAAGGATTCTTGCCATTAAGCACAGAAGCATTGAATCCTCAAGTGACTTTTTTCATGAGACAGCATCTGTCTGTAAATATCATGAAATGTTGCTACTCACAGCCGCCATAATCCAAGAACTTATTTAGCTTTTTGTCAAAAGAATCCACCATCCAAAGATGAAACTACATGGTTAAAACTTGAATCTTCCTCTACACACACACATGATAAAGAGTAGCCTGATAATGCATGCGTAACTGTGGAATTCAAACAATAAGTGTGGTATGCAGAAAGGAATATATTGTAGTATTGAAGTCTATTTCTTTTAGAGAGTAGATGTCAACTTTGGGGGTAAATTTGCTTACTGAAGTACAATGTATATATGGTAAAGTGCAGAAATCTTAATTATATGAAAATGAACATAACCTATTGAACCATCACCCAGTTCAAAATCTAGAATACTAGCAGCTCTCTGGTGCCTTCTCCTAGTTGCTACCCCACCCCCACCTGTGATAAACACTATTCTGACTTTGATTACCACAGATAAGCTTTGCTAGCTTTGAACCTGGCCCAAGTCACTCATTTACATTTACCTGCTCTGAACATCTGAGTTTGCTGTTATATCCCAGGCTGAAGCCTGGAAAAACCAGATTACATTCATAATATACTAGGAGGAGGTCAAAGAGAATCACATGCAACATTCTCAAATTCATATAAAATACAACTAAGAAACTTATTTCATTAGACTTGAGAGATCTGGTCAATAGGCCCAAAAGTCATTCCTTATATTTACAGTTAAGTCGCATTTTTGCTATTCAACTTTTGTCCCAAATCCTTAAGCATAAAAATTATTTTTAGTATCCATGATAATAACACAAAAACATATAGTTTAAGATATTAAATCATACTAAAAATTATTTTTGTTGCCACCCACTACAGCCTCCCCTTTAGCAATGCTTTGGAAATGGAAAACATTAAAAAAAAAAAAAAAAGGATTTATTTATTTTAG
The DNA here is from genome assembly GCF_004348235.1 of Phoca vitulina. Classification (NCBI taxonomy): domain Eukaryota; kingdom Metazoa; phylum Chordata; class Mammalia; order Carnivora; family Phocidae; genus Phoca; species Phoca vitulina. Next base: position 13,610 of record NW_022590231.1, on the reverse strand, counting down.
AGAGAAAGAGAGAGAGAGAAAGAGCGCATGTGCATGGGGGGGAGGGGTGGAAGGGGAGGGGAAGGGACAAGCAGACTCCATGCTGAGTATGGAGCCCAACACAGGGCTCGATCCCATGACCCTGAGATCATGACCTGAGCCACAACCAAAAGTTGGAGGCTTAACCTACTGAGCCACACAGCTGATATTAGTTCAAACTTGACTGTTATAAAGGTAAGATATCAATTGTAATCTCCAGGGAACTACTAAGAATAAAAGCTTAAAAACTACAGAAAAAATGGGAAGAGAATCTAAATGGGATATAGGAAAAAAAAAAAATCACAAAAGAAGGCAGCAATGAAAAAATTAGAGGACAAATGAGATTTAAAACATACAGAAAATAAATATCAAAAGGCAGAGATCAGTTCTTCCTTGTCAGTAATTGTGTTCAGTATAAAGGGAATAAACTCTCTAATTGAAGAAATTGACAGAATGGATAAAGAAAACACGATCCAACTTTGTGCTGTCTACAAGAGACTCAACTTAGATCCAAAGACATGAATAAGTTGAAAGTGAAAGCATGAAAAAAGATATTCTATGCAATCAGTAATCAAAGGTGAGCTGGGCTGGCTATATTAATATCAGACAAAATAAACTTTCAGACAAAAACTGTCACAAAAGACAAAGAAAGACATTATACACTGATAAAGGGTCAATAAATCAAGAAAATATAATAATTATAAATACAAACACACCTAAATATATGAAGCAAACATAGAGAAAATTAAAAATAGAAATAGTTCTATAATAATAGTTGGAGACTTCAATAATGGACAGAACAACTAGAGAGATCAGTAAGGAAAGAGATAACTTGAACATATAATCTAACTTAAAATAAACCAACTCACATAGAACATTCTACCCAACAGTTTTTTTCTTAAATGCAAAAAGAACATTCTCCATGTTAGACCTCAAAACAAGTCTCAACACATTTAAAAAGACTGAAATACAAAGCATCTTTCTAATCACAAAGAAAGGAAAGAAACCACTAGTAGAAGGAAAGCTGAAAACATTCACAAATATGTGAAATTTAAAAAACAAACTCCTAATACCCAGCAGGTCAAAGAAGAAATTACGAGTAGAATAATAAAATACTTTGAAATTAATGAAAATGAAAACACAACATACAAAAACTTATGGAATGCAGTAAGAACAGTGCTCAGAGGGAAATTCATAGAGGTAAAGACCTATATTAAGAAAAGACGATCTCGGGGCGCCTGGGTGGCTTAGTCGTTAAGCGTCTGCCTTCGGCTCAGGTCATGATCCCAGGGTCCTGGGATCGAGCCCTGCATTGGGCTCCCTGCTCAGCAGGAAGCCTGCTTCTCCCTCTCCCTCTGCCAGTCCCCCTGCTTGTGCTCCCTCTCTCGCTGTCTATCAAATAAATAAATAAAATCTTAAAAAAAAGAAAGAAGATCTCAAATCAATAACCTGACTCTATATCTTAAGGGTGTAAAAAGAAAAAACAAGCTAAACCCATCACTTGCACAAGGAAAGAAATGATAAAGATTAGAGAAGAAATAAAGAATAGGAAAATAGATGAAAATAACAAAGCCAAAAGTTGTTTCATTGAAAAGATCAAAAAAATTGACAGACTGACCAAGAAAAAGAGAGGATTCAAAATACAAATATCGTAAGTGAAATCAAAGTAGAGACATTAATACAGACCTTACAGAAATACAAAGCATTATAAGAGAATACTATGATCATTGTACATTAACAAATAAAATAATCTAGGTGAGAGGAACAAATGCCTAGAAAGACATAAACTACAAAACTGATTAAAAAGGAAGGAAGGAAGAAAGTGATGGAGGGAGAAAGGGAGGAAGTAGAGAGAAAGAGAAAGGAGGGGCACCTGGGTAGCTCAATCGGTTAAGTGTCTGACTCTTGATTTAGGCTCAGTTCATAATCTCAGGATCATGAGACAGTACCATGTGTTGCGCTTAAGATTCTCTCTCTCTCTCCCTTTGCCCCTCGCCCCTGCTCACACACTCTCTCAAAAAAAAAAAAAAAAAAAAGAAGAGAGAAAGGAAATCTGAACAGACTTGTAATAGGTAAAAAAATTGAGTCAGCAATCAAAAATCTCCCAAAAAAGAAGAGCCCAAGACAAGAACACTTCACTGGTAAATTCTACTCAAACTTTTATTTTATTTTATTTATTTAAATTCAATTAGCCAACATATAGTACATCATTAGTTTTTGATGTAGTGTTCAGTGATTCATTAGTTGCATATAATACCCAGTGCCCATCACATCATGTGCCCTCCTTAATGCCCATCACCCAAAAAAGAATTAATCTCAATCCTTCCCAAATTATTCCAAAAATTAGAAAAGGAGATAACACTTCCTAATTTATTCGATGAGGCCAACATTACCCTCATATCAAGCTAGACATGGACATTATAATACTATGGATTAAATCAGTTCTGAATATGGATGCTAAACTCCTAACTCCTAGTAAGCTGACTTTAGCAGTATATTAAAAAGGATTATACATCATGATCAAGTGGGATTTATCCCATAAATGCAAGGATGGAAATATACACCACATTAATGGTAATATACCACATTAATGGAATGAAACAAAAGAACCCACATGATTGTCTTAATTGATGCAGAAAAAGGATTTGACAAAATTCTCACACCCTTCCATGATAAAAACACTCAACAAAGTTGGAATGGAAGGAAACTTCCTCAGCATGATAAGTCATTTGTGAAAATCCATAGCTACTCAATGATGAAAAACTGAATGCTTTCCCCCTAACATCAGAAAGAAGACATGGATGCCTGCTTTTTCCATTCAACACTGACATTTCTAGACAGGATAATTAAAAGGCACCCGATTGGAAAAAAAACAAAACAAAACAAAGGCACCCAGATTGGAAAGGAAGAAGTAAAAGTATCTCTCTTCGCAGATGACATGATCATATATATAAAAAATATCCTAAAGAATCCGTCAAGAAAACTATTAGTGCTAATAAACTGAGCAAAGTTGCAGGATATAGGAGCAACGTACACAAATCATTTGTATGTGTACATATATGTATATATAGTATGTATATGTATGTATAATGTATATACATTAAAAATGAATGATCCAGAAAAAAACAAAGAAAACAATCCCATTCCTAGTAACATCAAAAAGAATAAAATACTTAAGAACAAATTTAACCAATGAAGTGTAAGACTTGTATACTGAAAACCATAAAACACTGCTGAAAGAAATAAAAGAAGATATAAATGAATGGAAAGACATTCTATGTTTATGGATTGGAAGACTTAATATTGTTAAGATGACAATATAACCTAAAGTGATCTAGAGATTCAATACAATCTCTATCAAATTCTTACTGGTATTTTTTGCAGAAATCGAAAAACCTACTCTAAAATTCACATGGAATCTCAAGGAACCCTGAATTACCAAAACAATCTTGAAAAAGAAAAACAAAGTTGGTGGACTCACTTTTAGATTTTAAAGCTTATCACAAAGCTACAATAATTAACTATAATATATGTATTACATTATAATCACCCCACAATGTGGGATGGGCATAGGATAATCATAATAGATCAATGAAATAGAATTCAGAGTTGAGAAATAAACTCATGTATTCAACTGATTTATCACAATAGAGCCAAGACCATTAAATGGGGGTAAAAATAGTTTCTTCAGCAAATAAATAAATGATGCTGGGACAAACAGGTATCAAAAGGCAAAAGAATTGGGTGCCTGGGTGGCTCAGATGATTAAGCTTCTGCCTTCGGCTCAGGTCATGATCCCAGGGTCCTGGGATCAAGTCCCACATTGGGCTCCCTGCTTAGTGGGGAGCCTGCTTCTCCCTCTACCTCTCTCTCTCTCTATCTCTTATGAATAAATAAATAAAATCTTTAAAAAAATGCAAAAGAATTATGTTTGATCTTTACCTCACACCATATACAAAAACGAACTTAAAACAGATCAAAGAGTTAAATGTATAGAACTCTTAGAAGAAAACTTAGGGGTTAATCTCTATAACCTTAGATTTGGTAATGTATTTTTAGATATGACACCGAAAGCCTGAGCAACAGAGAGGAAGAATAGATAAATTGGACACTGGTAAAATTAAAACCTTTATGCTTCAAAGCACACTGTTAAGAGAGTGAAAAGACAACCTACAGAATGGGAGAAAATATTTGCAAATCATTCATCTGTCAAGAGTCTAATACCCATAGTATATAAAGAATTTTTATAACTCAACCATACAAAGACAAACAACACAATTAAAAAATAGGCACAGGATCTGAACTGACTTTTCTCCAAAGACATACAAATAGCCCACAAGCACATGAAAACACATATAACATCATTAGTCATTATGGAAATGCAAATCAAAACCACAATGAGATTTTACCTCATACTTACTATGGTAGGTATAATTAAAAACTAAAATGGACAGTAAAAAGTGTTGGCAAGAATATGGAGAAACTGAAACTCTCATACACTGCTGGTGGGAACATAAAATGGTGCAAGTGGTGTGGAAAGCAGTCTGGTGATTTCACAATAAGTTAAACACAGAATTATTATATGATCCAGCCATTCCACTCTTAGGTATATACCCAAAAGAATCAAAAAGTTTTCAAACAAAAACTTGTACATGATTGTTCATAGCAGCACTATTCACAATAGTGAAAAGATGGAAAGAACCCAAATATCCATCATATGATGAATGGATAATAAAACATGGTATATGCACATTAACAGAATGTTATTCCACCATAAGAAAGAATAAAGTACTCCTACATGCTACAATATGGATGAACCTAGAAAACATTATGCTAAATGAAAGAAGCCAGACACAAAACGTTACATATTGTATGATTCCATTTATATAAAATATCCAGAATAGGTAGATCCACTGAGACAGAAAGTAGAAAAGTAGTTGCCAGGGGCTCAGGGGAGGGAAGATTAGGAGTGATTGTTTCATGGCTACAGGGTTTCCTTTGGGGGTGATGAAATTATTTTGGAACTAGACAGAGGTGGAGGTTGCACAACACTGTGGATATACTAAATGCCACTGAACTGTATAGACACTTTAAAATAGGTAATTTAATGTGAATTTTACCTTAAAATGAATGAATGGGAGAAAGAAAAACCAGACTCTTTAAAAACCTTTCATTTACTACAGAAGAGTAATTGTTTATGCTTGTAAATACCCTCCAACTTGGATGCACAGTTCTTTGTCATTATGTCTATGTATAATCACATACCATTATTTCCCAAATACATGATCTTAAGTCTCACCCAATATTATGTTTTACAACATATTACAACCCAGCTGAGACCTGTTAAATCAGCATCTACAAGAGAAATCCATCTCATGTAATTCTTTTTTTAAAAGATTTTATTTATATATTAGAGAGAGAGAGAGAACGAGTGGGGGGAAGGGCAGAGGGAGAGGGAGAAGCCAACTCCTGGTTGAGCAGGGAGCCCAAGGTGGGGCTTGATCCCAGGACCCTGGGATCATGACCTGAGCTGAAGGCAGACGCCCAATGGACTAAGCCACCCAGGTGCTCCTATCCCATGTAATTCTTAGTATCAGACAAGTTTAACTACTATTTAGCATTAATTATTTTTTCTGATGAAAAATAAAATGATTTAGCTATATTGTGGGTGACAGGTAAAAGACTTTAATTAGAAGTGTTAATAATTTATTAAGCAGAAGCAACATTTACTTATTTTAATCAATAATATGAATTTCTGAATAATTCCTTTAGGATAAGGAGGAAAATCATCTGTGATTATTGTTAAGTGTTCCCACTCAGGATAAAGTTCAGATAAGTAGGCATTTTTTAAAAGACAGCATTGCCAAGTATTGGCAACAGAAAATTATCTTGCATTGTTGGTAGAAGTGTAAATTGGTACAGTCCTTCTGGAGAAAAGTTTGGCAACATGTATTAAAATTTAAAATGTACATAATCCTTGATCTATCCATCTCACCAACAGAAATTCAAACCAAGGAGATAATTAGATGAGGTGTTGGTTTGAGGATATTCATCATACTAATTAAAAAAATGAAAACTGGCAACAATCTAAATGTCTATTAATAGAGTCTTGGGTAAATAATTAACAGTGCACTAGGAAATACTGTGAAGACATTTAAAAAAGAAACCATCTACATTCATTCTTCATAGGAATTATAGAGTGCAAAGGGCTCCCATTATGGAGAACCTCTGTTTTTTTCTTGTGTCAAATCCCATTATTCCTCGGACTTTGAACATTGTTTTTTGGCATATAGACTCTTACACTTAGCTTATCACACCGTTGTTAATGCTTGCCTAATTACCAGTGGCTCCCACCATACTGTGAATTTCCTGAGAATAAGGACTGTATTATGTCCTTTTTCCAGAGTCTAGAATAGTGCCTGGCACACAAGAAGTGCTCAATAAATATTTGTTAAATTAGGGGCACCTGGGTGGCTCAGTTGGTTAAGCATCTGCCTTCGGCTCAGGTCCTGATCTCAGGGTCCCAGGATGGAGCCCCGCATCAGGCTCCCTGCTCAGTAGGGAGTCAGCTTCTCCTTCTCCCTCTGCTCCTTCCCCCTTCTTGTGTGCGTGCTCTCTCTCTGACAAAATCTTTAAAAAAATTTGTTAAATAAAATTAAGAAATACAAAAAAAATGGTATATGTTTTTAAATGCTTAAATGCACTTGTAATCAAAGAAATATAGATTTTAAAAACAAAAGAGAATTTTCTCCCAGTCAAATTTGTCAATCCCAAAAGACACCCACTTTGGTCAAGGATAGGAAGAAATGGAAAAAACTATTATGTTGTAAATAGTAATCATCACAATATAACTAAAGGGCAATTTGGCCATGTGTGTAGCACACAGCACAGATTCTGAGGTAAGACAGAATGAAAATGAACTAGTTCAGACTTGGGCAGTTATGCAGCACCTCTAAACTTCAGTTTCCTCATTTGTAAAGGAAATCAGATTTACTAAGAAGTAAATCAACATGATACTTAGAGCTACAATATTGCAGCTTATTAAAATTAACAAAGAGCTACTTCAATCTATTTATTTTTTTAAGTTTATTTAGTTAAGTAATCTCTATACCCAATTGGGGCTCAAACCCCTGACCCCAAGATCAAGAGTCACATGCTCTTCAGACTGAGCCAGCCAGGCACCCTACTTAAATCTACTTTAAAACTAAGCCATGTGTTTCATAAGAATCTTCCATATAAAATAACTAATTAAATTTTCTTAAAAAATGTGGATATAATTCATTAATTCATCCCACAACTATTTGCTGGGCACAGTATTCAGCAACTGGCTGTGTGTCAGGCACATGGGCTAGTCACAGGGGATATAACAGTGAAAGAACTAAGTCCCTATAATGGTAAGAGAGAGAGAAAGCGAATCTGAAAATACATGGCAATGTGAACTACTGAAACATGTGGGTAGAGAAGAGGAGAAGGCTTTATGAGGCAACACTTGAACAGAGACCTGACAAGTGATAAAGCAAGTTATGTAGATGTGTGGGAAAAGAGAGTTCCAGGAAAAGGGGCAGCGAAGGCTCAGTTGCAGGAGCACGTGACAGCAACAGACACCAGCATGGCTAAGGAGGGGAAATCAACCAGGAAGGGTTGTAGGAGGTGAATTCTCAAAGGTAACCTGTATCAGACTCCATGGGGCTTTGCAGGCCAAGGTAGGGATGTGGAGTTTGTTCCAAGTGTGATGGAGAACAGTGGAAGGTTCTGAGCAGGGCAATGACATCATCACATTTTTACCTTAAGAGATTTACTCTGGCTATTTTGGGGGAAAATTGATTAAAAGGGGCAAGAGTGAAAGCAGGAAGGTCACTTAGAGGCCACTGTAATAGTGTGAGCGAGAGATGGTGGCTTGGAACGCAGACCATCTGAAGTGGTGGTGGTGAGCAGTAGTCACATTCAGGATGTATTTCAGACATAGTACTGTTAGGATTCCACTTCTAAGAACCTAACTCAAAGATTTCACTGTTGCTATTCAAGAAGATTTAAATGAAAGGATACACAAAATAGGCTGCTTACAACTTGATACAAGTTGATGGTTTAATAAACTCTGGTATAGCCACAAAGCGATAAAAGAGGTAGTCATTTAGAAATGATGATTTTGAACACATAATGACACGGAAAAATGTTCACATACTATGTTAAGTGAAAATAACTGGTTACAAAACAAAGTGTTCAATATTAATCCATTTTGTCCAAATAAAATGTATAGAAAAAAGATTGGGGGTGCCTCGGTAGCTCAGTTGGTTAAGCATCCAACTCTTGATTTTTGCTCAGATCACGATTATAGGGTCATGACACTGAGCCCGTGTCAGGCTCTGTGCTTAGCGGGGAGTCTGCTTGAGAGTCTCTCTCCCTCTGCCCCTTCCCCTGCTCGCCTGCTCTCTCTTTCCCTAAAATAAATAAATAAATCTTAAAAAAAAGACTGAAAGTTATACACCAGCATGTTAACAAAATATCTCTCTGGGTTGTGAAATTACCCATTTGTCACTTTGCTTCTTTGAGCTTACTGTATTTTTCAAATTTTCTGTAATGACAGTGTATTACTTCTACAGGAAGAAATGATTTTGAAAATGTAATACTGAGAAGAACATTTTCAACAAATAAGATTACTGAAGAATAACCACTTCAATCTGTTAATAGTTTTCTTTGTTACTTACCATTACTTTTCGCAAAGTGTATCTTTTGGATCGAATATCATCCATTAGCATCTCATAAGGTGTGAGCTGATATTCAATGGGCAAAGGGTTGTACTGCCGCTCTTGGACCTTCTTAAGTTTTACTCCATTCCGCAAATCCCTCATCACCTGAACCCAGAATCGAGCCTAAAAGAACCAAGGGGGGAGAGATGTCCATGAATAAATTTACTAGTTTCCTCTAAATAGCTACAGTCACAGAGAAAAAATGAAGAGCTTGGTTTGCAAAACACTGAGTAAACCAAACAAAACCACTTTTTAAAATTAGCTTTAAGGATATTAAAATGTGGATAGAAAGCCAGTCAAGAATCATAAGCTCTTAAGTGCTGAGTCACCTGAGTGTAAACCTTAACTCACCCACTGTGGAAGGCTGCATTAATGGGCTCAGTCCTGTTACGTGATTTTGCTCACTGAAGAGGAATGCATGTCCCACACCCCAATACTGGATTTGGCTATGTGATTTGCTTGGCCACTGAAACAGTAGTTGAAATGATGTGACCAAAGGCTGCAAAAGCAAACGCACAATGGGCTTGTCTCTGGTGCTTCTATTATTGCCATGAGAACCTCATGCCTGGACTGGCAGGCCGCCCAGGAGAAGGATGAGACATACATAGATTGGAGCTACCACAACTGATCTGTACACTCATAAGCTAAATAAATGTACTGCTTTATGCGACTATGATTCTGTAGTGGTTGGTTATTCAGCATTACTGTGACCACAGCTAATTGATATAACCACCTATCAGCTACCTGACATGAAGCAATTGCTTGACCTTTCTGAACCCTGGATTCCTCATCAATAAAAGAAAATGGTACTTCATAACTTGCTGAGATGGCCAGAACTGGTATACAGTGTTCTGTACATGGAAAATGCTCAAAAGTGATCATCTTTATGTTATCACTATCTTTGCACAAATTACTTAATATCCATTTTCTTCACAAATAATGGTGAGTTGCCTTGTTGGCCCTTCAAGAAAATGAGATATATATGAAGTTCTTATAATAATATAAGACACATCAAATATGTATATTATTATTATTACTATTATTATACATTAATCCATTTATTTTTCTGCCTAAAAGCTAAGGTGTGGTCTCTACTTCTGTGAAAAGTAAATCATTATGATATTTAACTGAAACACTGCAGTTTGTTGAAATTAATAACGGCTCAAATAGCTACTTAAATATATTTATTAAAAACCAAGTGATAAGGGTGTCTGGATAGTTCAGTCGGAAGAGCATGGGACTCTTGATTTCAGGGTTGTGAGTTTAAGCCCCATGTTGGGTGTAGAGATTACTTAAATAAATAAAAAAAACTTTAAAAAAAAGTGATGTATTTCCTAAGAATTATCTACATAAGATAACTCTGGATTAAATTTCTCAAAAACGTCTTCAAAAACAATTTATAATTTTAAAAACATGTATGCCATTTCTTGAATAAGAAAGGATTCGACACACTTACTACGATGGTATGTCCATTAGAATACCTTCTAAAATATTCCTATTTTAAACAGATTCTTAGATTCTGCCATTAAAATTACTCTAATACAATATTCCTAAAATATTTAGATTTTTCTTTTGAGAATGCCCTTGTCCCAAATTCTCTTATACTCATTCCTTTAAGATCCAGTTCAAATATCATCTCATCTTTTATTTTTTTTTAATTTTTTATTGTTATGTTAATCACCATACATTACATCATTAGTTTTAGATGTAGTGTTCCATGATTCATTGTGCTCCCAGTGCTTCATGCAGAACGTGCCTTCTAATACCCTCTAATACCCATCACCAGGCTAACCCATCCTCCCACCCCCCTCCCCTCTAGAACCCTCAGTTTGTTTTTCAGAGTCCATCGTCTCTCATGGTCCCTCTCCCCCTCTGATTTCCCCCCCTTCATTCTTCCCCTCCTGCTATCTTCTTTTTTTTTTTCTTAACATATATTGCATTATTTGTTTCAGAGGTACAGATCTGAAATTCAACAGTCTTGCACAATTCACAGCGCTTACCAGAGCACATACCCTCCCCAGTGTCTATCACCCAGTCACCCCATTCCTCCCACCCCACCCCCCACTCCAGCAAACCTCAGTTTGTTTCCTGAGATTAAGAATTCCTCATATCAGTGAGGTCATATGATACATGTCTTTCTCTGATTGACTTATTTCACTCAGCATAATACCCTCCAGTTCCATCCACGTCGTTGCAAATGGCAAGATCTCATTCCTTTTGATGGCTGCATAATATTCCATTGTATATATATACACCACATCTTCTTTATCCATTCACCTGTTGATGGACATTTTGGCTCTTTCCACAGTTTGGCTATTGTGGAAATTGCTGCTATAAACATCGGGGTGCACGTACCCCTTCGGATCCCTACATTTGTATCTTTGGGGTAAATATCCAGTAGTGCAATTGCTGGATTGTATGGTAGCTCTATTTTCAACTTTTTGAGGAACCTCCATACTGTTTTCCAGAGTGGCTGCACCAGCTTGCACTCCCACCAACAGTGTAGGAGAGTTCCCCTTTCTCCGCATCCCCGCCAAAATCTATCATTTCCTGACTTGTTAATTTTAGCCATTCTGACTGGTGTGAGGTGGTATCTCATTGAGGTTTTGATTTGGATTTCCCTGATGCCGAGCAATGTTGAGCACTTTTTCATGTGTCTGTTGGCCATTTGGATGTCTTCTTTGGAAAAATGTCTGTTCATGTCTTCTGCCCATTTCTTGATTGGATTCTTTGTTCTTTGGGTGTTGAGTTTGATTAGTTCTTTATAGATTTTGGATACTAACCCTTTATCTGATATGTCATTTGCAAATATCTTCTCCCATTCTGTCCGTTGTCTTTTGGTTTTGTTGACTGTTTCTTTTGCTGTGCAAAAGCTTTTTATCTTGATGAAGTCCCAATAGTTCATTTTTGCCCTTGCTTCCCTTGCCTTTGGCAATGTTTCTAGGAAGAAGCTGCTGTGGCTGAGGTCGAAGAGGTTGCTGCCTGTGTTCTCCTTTAGGATTCTGATGGACTCCTGTCTCACATTGAGGTCTTTCAACCATTTGGAGTCTATTTTTGTGTGTGGTGTAAGGAAATGGTCCAGTTTCATTCTTCTGCATGTGGCTGTCCAATTTACCCAACACCATTTGTTGAAGAGACTGTCTTTTTTCCATTGGACATTCTTTCCTGCTTTGTCAAAGATTAGTTGACCATAGAGTTGAGGGTCCATTTCTGGGCTCTCTATTCTGTTCCATTAATCTATGTGTCTGTTTTTGTGCCAGTACCATACCGTCTTGATGATGACAGCTTTGTAATAGAGCTGGAAGTCCGGAATTGTGATGCCGCCAGCTTTGCTTTTCTTTTTCAACATTCCTCTGGCTATGCGGGGTCTTTTCTGGTTCCATACAAATTTTAGGATTATTTGTTCCATTTCTTTGAAAAAAGTGGATGCTATTTTGATGGGGATTGCATTGAATGTGTAGATTGCTCTAGGTAGCATTAACATCTTCACAATATTTGTTCTTCCAATCCATGAGCATGGAACGTTTTTCCATTTCTTTGTGTCTTCCTCAATTTCTTTCATGAGTATTTTATAGTTTTCTCAGTACAGATCCTTTGCCTCTTTGGTTAGATTTATTCCTAGGTATCTTATGGTTTTGGGTGCAATTGTAAATGGGATCGACTCCTTCATATCTCTTTCTTCTGTCTTGTTGTTGGTGTACAGGAATGCCACCGATTTCTGTGCATTGATTTTATATCCTGCCACTTTACTGAATTCCTGTATGAGTTCTAGCAGTTTTGGGGTGGAGTCTTTTGGGTTTTCCACATAAAGTATCATATCATCTGCAAAGAGTGAGAGTTTGACTTCTTTTTTGCCGATTTGGATGCCTTTTATTTCTTTTTGTTGTCTGATTGCTGTGGCTCGGACTTCTAATACTATGTTGAATAGCAGTGGTGATAGTGGACATCCCTGCTGCATTCCTGACCTTAGGGGGAAAGCTCTCAGTTTTTCCCCATTGAGAATGATATTTGCTGTAGGTTTTTCATAGATGGCTTTTATGATATTGAGGTATGTACCCTCTATCCCTATACTCTGAAGAGTTTTGATCAAGAAAGGATGCTGTACTTTGTCAAATGCTTTTTCCGCATCTATTGAGAGGATCATATGGTTCTTGTTCTTTCTTTTATTAATGTATTGTATCACATTGATTGATTTGCGGATGTTGAACCAACCTTGCAGCCCAGGGATAAATCCCACTTGGTCGTGGTGAATAATCCTTTTAATGTACTGTTGGATCCTATTGGCTAGTATTTCGGTGAGAATTTTTGCAGCCAGGTTCATCAAGGATATTGGTCTGTAATTCTCCTTTTTGATGGGGTCTTTGTCTGGTTTGGGGATCAAGGTAATGGTGGCCTCATAGAATGAGTCTGGAAGTTTTCCTTCCATTTCTATTTTTTGGAACAGTTTCAGAAGAATAGGTATTAATTCTTCTTTAAATGTTTGGTAGAATTCCCCTGGGAAGCCATCTGGCCCTGGGCTTTTGTTTGATGGGAGATTTTTGATGACTGCTTCAACTTCCTTAGTGGTTATGGGTCTGTTCAGGTTTTCTATTTCTTCCTGGTTCAGTTTTGGTAGTTGATACTTCTCTAGGAATGCATCCATTTCTTCCAGGTTATCTAATTTGCTGGCATAGAGTTGCTCATAATATGTTCTTATAACTGTTTGTATTTCTTTGGTGTTGGTTGTGATCTCTCCTCTTTCATTCATGATTTTGTTGATTTGGGTCATTTCTCTTTTCTTTTTGATAAGTCTGGCCAGGGGTTTATCAATCTTGTTAATTCTTTCAAAGAACCAGCTCCTAGTTT
>NW_022590230.1:0-19801 GCF_004348235.1 Phoca vitulina | reverse complement strand
TGTTTGTCCTGGAAGCTTTTTATCTCTCCTTCTATTTTCAATGACAGCCTAGCTGGATATAGTATTCTTGGCTGCATATTTTTCTCATTTAGTGCTCTGAATATATCCTGCCGGTCCTTTCTGGCCTGCTAGGTCTCTGTGAATAGGTCTCTTGCCAATCTAATGTTTCTACCATTGTAGGTTACATATCTCTTCTCCCGAGCTGCTTTCAGGATTTTCTCTTTGTCTCTGAGACTCGTAAGTTTTACTATTAGATGTCGGGGTGTTGACCTATTTTTATTGATTTTGAGAGGGGTTCTCTGTGCTTCCTGGATTTTGATGCCTGTTTCCTTCCCCAAATTAGGGAAGTTCTCTGCTATAATTTGCTCCAATATACCTTCTGCCCCTCTCTCTCTTTCTTCTTCTTCTGGGGTCCCAATTATTCTAATGTTGTTTCGTCTTATGGTATCGCTTCTCTCTCGAATTCTGTCCTCGTGATCCGGTAGTTGTTTATCTCTCTTTTCCTCAGCTTCTTGATTTTCCATCATTTGGTCTTCTATATCACTGATTCTCTCTTCTGCCTTATTTATCCTAGCACTTAGCACCCCTATATTTGATTGCACCTCATTAATAGCCTTTTTGATTTCTACTTGGTTAGATTTTAGTTCTTTTTTTTTTCCAGAGTTTCTCTAATAACTTCCATGCTTTTTTCAAGCCCAGCTAGTATCTTTAAAGTGATGATTCTGAACTCTAGATCTGACATCATACTAACGTCCGTATTGAGTAGGTCCCTGGCACTCAGTACTACCTCTTGTTCTTTTTGTTGAGGTGATTTTTTCCGTCTTGTCATTTTGTGCAGAGGAGAATAGATTAATGAGAGAACAAAATGCTAGCAGGGTAACAACGTCCCCAGATAATATACTCTAAACAAATCAGAAAAGACCTGAAGCAGTGGGAAAAGAAAGGGAAAGAGAGAAAAAAGAAAAAGAAAGAGATAAAGATAAAAACATACAAAAACAGAACAAAACAAAACAAAAAAAAACAGAATGTGATCAAATATGATCAGGCTGGTATATAGATCAGTGCCACACACTAGATTTTGGGTGTATTTTGGTCTGTTAGAAGAAAGTGCCTCCCAAAATTTTAAAGAAAGAAAAACTTATATATGTACAAAAATAAGGGTTGATATGATGAAGGGATGGAATAGGACTGTAAAGATGGAAATTATAAAAAATTTTATAAGAGGAATTGATAAGAAGTTGTTTGAAAAAAGAAAGAAGAGGATTTAAAATAAAAAAAGAGAAAAAAAAAGGGAGAGAATGTGATCACGCAGGGGAGTAGGAAAAAACCATACACTAGAGATTTAGGGTATATTTTGATCTGTTAGAAGAAACTATCTCAAAATTTTAAAGAGAGAACAACTTATATATATATGCCAAAAATACGGGTAACTACTATAAAGGCATAGAATATGACTCTAAAAATGAAAAATAAAAATTTTTTTTAAAAAAGGGATTGATAAGATGTTGGTTGAAAAAGGGAAAAATAAAAATTCGAACAAACAAAAAAAGACAGTTAAAAAAAAAAAATTAACTTTGAAAGACTAAAGAATCATGGTAAAAAAGCCATGAATTCTATGTGCATTA
Organism: Phoca vitulina; assembly: GCF_004348235.1. NCBI lineage: Eukaryota > Metazoa > Chordata > Mammalia > Carnivora > Phocidae > Phoca > Phoca vitulina. Next base: position 18,176 of record NW_022590230.1, on the reverse strand, counting down.
TTCCCCTAGCGCTGGAGTTCTGCCGTTCTCATTGATCGGTAGACTTGGTCTTGGCTGGCTGTTCTCGTTGATCTTCTGGGGGAGGGGCCTGTTGCCGTGGTTCCCAAAAGTCTTTGCCGGAGGCGGAATTGCCCCGCCCCTGCCCAGTCCGGGCTAAGTAATCTGCTCAGGTTTGCTCTCAGGAGCTTTTGTTCCCTGCAAGCTTTCCGTACAGCTTTGGAGGCCGAGAGTGAAAATGGCGGCCTCCCAATCTCCGCCCCGGAGGAGCCGAGAACTCGGGGCCCCACTCCTCAGTGTGCCCCCAGAGAGAAGCCATCAGTCACTCCCGTCTCCCCGGTCTCCGGCTGCACTCCGTGCTCACCCGGCCTGTCACCGAGCATTTCTATCTCTGGCACCCGACCCCGTGTGGAGTCTCCAAACCCAGCAGATCCCTGCGGTGCGCTCCCGCACCTCTCCTCCCGGGGGAAGAAGGTGAGTCTCCCCGGATCGGCGCTTGTTGGGTCCCTGCTGGAGGAGCAGTGGCCCGACTGTGCCACAGATCACGGTTTATGGCAACCCCGAGCTGAGAGCCCGCGCCTCGGCTCCGTCTCTGCAGCCGGCTTCCCTGCTCCGATACCTGGGAGCTCTGCCGCACTCAGGCACCCGCGGTCTTTCTGTGACCCCGAGGGTCCTGAGACCACACTGTCCCACGAGGGTTCCACCCCCCGCTTAGCTACTGGAGTGACGTCCCTCAGCAGAGCCGACTTCTAAAAGTTCCGATTTTGTGCTCCGGCTCTAAATGTGTCACACAATTCTATCACTTGCCAGAAGCGGCCGACGGAGGCCCCTCCCCCGCCGTCTATCCTCCCGAATATCGCCTCGGATTCACTTCTCCGCACGTCCTACCTTCCAGAAAGTGTTTGCTTTTCTGTTCAGAGAGTTGTTGCTCTTCTTCTCTTCGATCTCCTGTTGAGTTCGTAGGTGTTCAGAATGGTTTGATCCCTATCCAGCTGAATTCCTGAGAGGAGAGGAAATCCAGGTCTCCTACTCCTCCGCCATCTTGCTCCGCCCGTCTATATTTTATTTTTTAAGCCAGTATTTTAAATATGTTTAAATACCTAAAAATAAAATGTTCTCAGAAAATCAAATAAACTGCTCAAATGTAGAAACATTTAATATATAATTTAAAACTAGATGTAGGATATCAATAAACCATATCAATTAAAATGTAGGTATCTTCAACCAAGTTAAATTCATTCACGTGTAATCATCCATTCAAATGTTTATTTAGTATCTACTATGTACCAGGTTATGAACCAGGAGATGGAAAAACCAGAGAGAAAAGACATCCTATCTTCAAGACTTCCACAACAGTGGAGTTGAATACTAACTATATTGTAATTATGTACTAAAGTCATACACAATAGTCTTGTGAATCTAGTTGAGCTTTAGGGTGTCAGGAAAAGCTTTCCAAAGGTGATGCTCACATCAAGTCTCAAAAAGAAAAAGGAATTCTTTGGGGATAAAGAAGGAATGTGTATTCCAGGCAGAATAACATGCAAATGGTACTGAGATAAATGCAGGGTTACCCAGCATTTGTAATTCCAAAGTAGCAGAGTTCCATAACATGTAAATTCTGTGTATGTAAGGGAATTGACTATTTTCATTTTCACCCTTGACTTCATATTTTGGGTACATTTACTGCTATTATGCACTAGCAGGGGGAAAATGTATAGTAAACCTTTATTAATTCAGAAGTTAGAATGACTTAGGGACTACAGTAAATTTATTTTTATATATACTGAAGGTATTGATAACAAACAAAACAGCCAAAAAATGTTTAAAATACCTGAACTATTTTTAAGGACTTTTATCTTAGAAATACCTATTTATAAGCAATAATTATAAATATTCTTATCAATGCATTAAGGTAGGTTCTCCTAAGCATGTCTATGCTAAAATTTTTTAGCCTATTTCTAGTATTATATGTGCTACAGAAAAACAATCTAAATGTGTCACACAATTCTTAGACAATATTGAGAATTAGCCTACTAAATTCTCATTTGTTGAAAAGTTACCAATTAACTAAGAAATCTGTATAAATGTTTTTATTAAGCAGTTTGCCTTATTTTTATAAGGTACCTGAAATAAGAAACCATGATTTTTAACTATTACTTTCTACTCTTTCAGACCAATTTTCACAATTAGTTCAAAACAAATAACAATTTACTGTATTTTGGTATCATAATCACCCCCTAAGTTGAAATCTGTTCAACTGATAAAAGAAGTCAAAATCCTATGTAAAAACACTTTCAGAGTCATCTGCTCTACTGAATGAGCCAGCAGGGGGCCCCTGTAACTATCTTTTTTAAATCCAATTTAAATATTTGTTGAGTAGTGCTCAGGGAATTATAATAAAATCTATAAATATTCTTCCCAAGTCACTCATTCAACAAATAGAATGGTAACTTTTCAGTCACATTAATTTCCTATTAGTTCAAAAGACTACTAGTTCAAACACCTACTGTCATACATTCAATCTGAACTTCCTGACACAATCACTCAGGTCTTGGAACTGCAGAGTGCTCCATTAAATAGCAAATCTTTCTTTCTTGGAAATAAGATAGGAGACTGTGACACTTGCCTGGTACCCCAGAAACACCATTACACCTAAATATGTTACTAACTTTTGTCTTCATGTGTTATAGCCCAGTGTACACATTTGTACTGGAAAGAAGAAATAGCACCCTTGTTCCCAAGCAGCAGCTGTGTATACTCACACACATCAGTGGCTCCTCAGTCAGCCTCCCCAAATACTTCTTTTGTTGTTGGTCATTTCCAGCAATAAGAAGAGGCATTTGCTACCAAAGAAAAGTGACATTGAAAAAAACAAGATATTTTTATTAGGTATGTACATTCAGAGATACTATAATTCAAAGCAAGAGAACTACTTTCTCCCAAGGGGTAAGTCCAAAGAACTGGCCTTTATTCTTCTTTAAGGAAGCTAAACCCATGAGGAAATAAATCTGTGAATCCAGGATTTTCCAAAATTAAGTTATGTAGGACTTGTTGGTAATATGTAAAAATCCACTGTAGTAACATGCACAAAGAATTACATTTCGGATAAATGGTGTGATATGTATGACCAGGCCTCTTAAGAACTGCTCACTAAATTTAGCACTGCCAGCAGTGCAGCAAGCCATTGCCATCCTTCTCCTGAATGCTTGTTTTTGGCCTTGCCCTTACCTAAGAATTGCCACTGAAGCAGCAGTCAAAGTATACAGTTTCCCTAAAAGGACAGCTAGGACTCCAATTACTGGAGACAACAGGGACAGAATGATCAACTTAGGCAATAAGAACTCAAGTCTTCACTGCAGAATCTTGTGTTCCTTTTATTTATCTTTTTTTAAAAGATTTTACTTATTTATTTGACAGAGAGAGACACAGCGAGAGAGGGAACACAAGCAGGGGGAATGGGAGAGGAAGAAGCAGGCTTCCTGCAGAGCAGGGAGCCCGATGCGGGGCTCGATCCCAGGACGCTGGGATCATGACCTGAGCTGAAGGCAGACGCTTAACGACTGAGCCACCCAGGTGCCCCTCTTCTGTTCCTTTTAAAGAAAATTGTGTTGTACCAACTAACGTAACCTAGCAGTACTGTCTCATTAATGGTTCACTTAGGCAATTAATTTTCTAAGAAACTTACCCCCAAAGAATTTGCTTCAATAGCAGTCTGAACCCCTGTACATCCATAAGCCAGTTCTTCAGTAATTAAACAAGCATCAAAAATTCCAAGTCCAAGACCTCCTATAGTATCAAAATATTTTAAGACCCATTATAATATGTAGTATATCTCGTTAGAAATAAAGGTGAGCTATTTTAATTAACAAACTAAAAAGTGTTCTGGTTAGCACAGTAACAAATTATACTTCTCTAAAATAAGTTTTAAATATTTCAAAAAATTTTCTATTTGTAATCTGGACCTGTCTTCCTGTTTCTACTTCGTTTTGTAAAAATTTGTTTCAACTGTGCTAAAACTTTGACTCTTTCACCTGAAGGAGTGACAATCTCACAGAAAAAAAGTCTAAACAAAATGTAAAATCCAAGGTAGAACCAAAATGCAACAAATTGACTAACTAAAGAGAAATTACCAACGTCTAGGACGAAGGTTGAAACGAGTTATAAAGGGAAAGCCTTGAAGTGCTAATACAAGGTTTCTAAAAACAGCCAAATACCAAAGTCTGAACAGAAAGATAAGGGTAGATAGCCCTTTATCATAAATGACTTATATAAATGGCAGCTGAAAGAATGACTGAGTAGAGTTTTACCATCTTCCCTGTTCATATGCATTGTAAGGATTAAAAATGTGAAGAAAGCTTACCACAACTCTCTGGAATGTGTGTATTCATTAAACCAAGTTCCCATGCTCTTTTAATTAGGGGGACAGGGTACTAAAAGGAAAGAAAAAAGTAAAAAAAAAAAACCCAATTATATTAAAATCTACATAGTTCAATTATATAATCTTATAAAAAATGTAAAAAACTTTTTTCTCTTTAAAATGCATAAACCTACCTCGCCAGTTTTATCATATTCTGCAGCAACTGGGATTATTTCTTCCCTGGCAAATTTACGAGCGGTAGCTTGAAACTCTTTTTGCTGTTCAGTGAGCTCTAAGAGAAAGTCATTTAGAAAACATTAAAACAAGATATTGAGCTGAGGAAAAAAAGTCCTATGAAATCAGTATGTGAAAATTTATAATGGCGTCTTTAACTCTTGATTAACCAGAAAGTCCACAAATAAACCAGAAAGACCACAATACACTTTTGGACTAGCAAGATTTCACTATACAATATAAATAAACCTATGTCAATACAAGTACCAGAGGAGGTAGGTAAGATTTCTAGCTTTTACAAATGAGTAACAGATATAAACTTGTTTTTCTCTTCCAATTGGTGAAAGTAAAAAAAATTTTGTTTTTACTTGTTATTAGTTCTTAAGCAGATTTATCAAATGTTTAGTAATACTGAAATGAAACTAAATATAAGACACTTCCTGATCTCAAGAATCAGTCTAACTAGGAAGATGAGGCATGCTCAGTGACCAAAAACCAGTAAAACTTATTCCAAAATATCACATAAGAATACCAATACTACAATTTTACTCTTCCTTCAAACTCAGATAATTTAAGGTTATAAATCAGCACAAAGGAACTGGTAAAGTGGTGGCAGGGTTTCTCAAGAGTTAACAGTAACATAAAACTCTAACTCAATTGTATAAAATACAAGGTTCTGTTGTTATAAAACTAGTGAAATGAATATGGTGGCTGGACTGAGGACAGGAGCCGATCACTTGGATTTTTTTCAAATCCACACTATCATTGGGTTTTAATGTGGTTGTGTCCAACATCAAAGGATAGGTAAGATTTAAAAGAAATATAGGGTATTTTGGGTAAGAACAATAAGAACAAAAGCAAAGAGTAAGAATGAGCAAGCATACTCAAAACTATAATAATCATTTGTATAGGGATGTGAGAAATAAAACGTAAAAGAAAAGACATGAGAATTTTGGTGTTGGATCAAACAGCCTAAAATCGAATCTCTCATTTTATAGGTAAGGAAACAAAAGCTCAGAATGAGGACACGATAGCCTCAGTCTTACAATGAATTAGCAGTAAAAGTATATTTAGAGTTTCGGTCACTGTTCTCTACATCACAATTTACTTCTAATATTGGAACCAGCAGATACCAAAGTCGTGGGTGAGTAAAGGACAGGGAAGGCAGGGACCTAGTTTGAATTATTCATTGAGAACCTACCTAAGTCTAGTCACTGTGTATTAGGAACTTTCTATATATCGTATATTAATCTTCAGATAAATTCCGTGTTGTAGGTATTATCTCCACTTTAGAAAGAGCCAGATACAACTGCCCACAGACGTTATCCCTAGTCCTTTACTTAAGCCTTACAACCTCCCTCCTTCCTCCTTACAACACTTGTATCTATCTCATCCTGTTATTCACAAACCATTTCTCCTGCTGGTTACTTACTACTAAATACCAATCTCTATGTGACAAACTGAAACTAAATAGCAATTATACCTAACCTATGTTAATCACACAATAAAAGAAAATCCAATGCCCCAATGCTATCCTCACATGACCTGAAATTTTCCATTTAATTCTCTTTAAAAAACTATAGAAAGCTCTGAGTTTGTCATTTTTATCTGGGTATGAGTTTATTATCTGAGCTGCCTTGTAACTATTTTCTGAGACCAAGAAACCAGAGAAAATGGATTTTTAACTAAAGGAAAGGTAGTAATTTTGAAGCAAGAAGCACTTTAGGAGGTGATGGATGCTAAAAATAGGGATTATTATTTCAATTTTTTTTTTTTTTTTTGCTCAGGATCTTCATTTTAGAGAGCAAAGGGAAAAAGAGTTCTTATTCCTTTTCCTTCCAATACCACATGACTCCCTGATCCCAGGACTTTAAACCCTATCCATTAGCACCAAAACTGCAATTCAGATATATTAAGGTCAAAACAGGCTTTGGCTTATTAGCAGGTAACTAGCGCTATGTATCTAAGTGTTCAAAACATATTTTTTGCATTCAAATTTCTAACTTGAAGACTGTATATATCAGTAAATTCATTATTTATTCTAGGGTTACATACTTAGGAAAAAGGGCACAGATATTTATGTCTGCTGCTAACACAGACCTCTACATAGGATATTATGCTGGAAAAAGAAGAGATCAGGAAGAATGGGTGTGACAGGAAATCTGTGGATGGTAATTGGTTCTATCCATTGACAGACATTACTAAGATGATTTACAAATATATTCCAGACAAATACATATATAATGCAATATAAATGCATGTGTATAACAAATATGTTTAAAGTCAAAACACATACCAAAATTAAATCCCAATCTTGGTTCATGCTGTAGGGCAGCTTTTGTATGTTGTGATCTCCAGTCAAAACGAGAAAGACTTTTTAGGACCTGTAAAGGACAATTTTATTAAAATAAATTTGATAAATTAAACATCAAATAAGAGAATGCTGGCAATTACAAGTGAGTACAGCAACTTGTTTGACTATACTCAAGAGCATAGTTTTTTAAGCATTACTTAAGTACCTTCAACTGTAATTTAATTTCTATATTAAATAAGCCAAGTACTAGATGTATGAACACTTACTACGAAGGGAATTTTTTTTTTTTTAAAGCAATGAAAATAACACAATCAGCAGTATTTGTACTACTGAAGTGGAGTGTCTCCGAGACAAACAATAGTCAGGGGTAGTAGCAGACTTAGGACTGCTATTCTGGAAATCTCACCTACAAGCTTTAGGACATTTGTGATTGAGAAGTTGGGGTGGGGGCAAAAATAGGACAGTATAACACTGTGTTCAAGAGTTCCCTAGTCTACCAACTTTGATACCCTGTCCCTGTGAGCTTCAGAGGTTTGCTTCTGGGAATCTTCCCCTTGGAGGATTCCATTTTCTAAGATACCTCACTTTATTTAACAAAACAAATTAGCCTAAAACTATGTTCTATATTTTCTGCTGTAGTCTATAGGCATTCTTAGAATATTCTACAACAGTGGTCAGCACACTATGGCAGCCACCAGTTTTGTAGATAAAATTTTATTGACCACCATACTGTCTATTGCTGCTTTTCCAGCAGAGTTGTACAGTTGCCAGAAACCATGTGGTCCACAAAGCTGAAAATATTTACTGCCCCTTTACAAAAGTTTGCCAACCCTATTCTAAACTACTGATATGCTACATTTCTTAATATCTGCAATATACTATTTCTTTAAAAAGTATAATCAGATATACATATATTGTTCCTTTGCAATCCATTTTTATACTCATGACAATTTAATGTATACAAAAGTAACCATTTGCGTTTATTAAAGTTAATGGAAACCATACTGTAACTCCTTCCTATGTTTGAGGACAGCAAAATCAGTTTATACTTCAAAGGATTTGATGCAAATATCCCTATGCAATTCTAATATTCCAAAGAAAAGAGAAACTGAACAATATACTAAAAGATCAAGAACCAAACTTGCTTATGTTTTTTGAAAACTGTAAAAAGAAGCTGTCCATTTTGTGGATGACAACTTTATAACCACCTACATTTAAAGTGACAATAAAGATTGTCAAGTATCCAAAAAGCTCTTTCAGAATACTTTATACAATTTTGAAAAAAAAAACTAGAGTATAAAACTCATATTTTCTTTGCAATTTTCATTAATTTTTTGAAGTAAAACATGGTTTCTCTAATCTTTATTGTTCAGTCATCATAGACCAAATCTATACTTGTTTACAGTCACATTCCACATATTAATTCACTGAATCTCCAAGTCAAGCCTAGGATTAAGGCACTACTTTTATTCCTATTTTGCATATGAAGAAACTGAGGCTCAGAAAGGTCAAGTGAAATTGGCCAAGGACACTCTATTAGGTAGTGGAACCAGGATAATAACATTTACTATAGAGAATTCATACCATCAACCACCTTGCTATACTGCTCTTTCAATTTAAGTTTCCTAATTGGTTTTTACATTCAATAAAGAAAAACATCCCACAAAAATCAGACCAAAAAAACTTGGCTCTTCTAAATGTGTTTAGACACCAGTGCACAAAAATCAGACCTCATAACACAGGTAAAATAGTCTGCCGAGATTTTAAATAGGGAATTATTAGTGGATTTAAAATAATTTACAAAAGTTTACATATTATTTTTCAGGAAAATGTTAAACAAAATACAAAAGTAGCTACAGTCAGGGAACAATCCCATCGATCTGCTAATGATATATAATATTAGCCATTTAGAGAGGTGGCTCAGTAGACACAGAAAATAGAAATAGATTATTTGGATTTAGAATGGTTTAAGTCTAGACTCCACAAGTATTTTTCGGACTTTGCGCCAATTACAAACTTCCTGTAGCTTCTTTTCAAACCTAGAAAATGAGGCTTTTCTTACTGGATAATTTGTTGAGGTGATTAAGAGTCTTGGACGCATAATGCCATATAAATATTGATTTTATTACTTTGGGCTCTGCCCAGAACAATCCAATTCCAAATCTCCAAAAGACAGCATCTTCAATCAAGCCTCAATTCCGCAATAGCACAACTATAATTAAATGCTTTTGTGTATTTCTTAGGAATAGGAGAATCTTAAATTTTATGGGAGTGTCGAAGAGATGGAGGTGTAAGTTTTCTGGATTAGGTTTTTCTATATTTTTCCTTGGAGAGATTGAGAAATCGGTCTTTTTTTTTTTCTGGGGTCAGAGTTAAAATTCATTTTTAAAACGCCCGATTTCTGCCTTCAGGGCCCCTTGTTTTTGTTTTGTTTTGTTTTAAAGATTTTATTTATTTGACAGAGACACAGCGAGAGAGGGAACACAAGCAGGGGGTGTGGGAGAGGGAGAAGCAGGTTTCCCACGGAGCAGGGAGACCGATGCGGGGCTCGATCCCAGGACCTTGGGATCATGACCTGAGCCGAAGGCAGACGCTTAATGACTGAACCACCCAGGCGCCCCCAGGGCCCCTTAATTTGTATAGCAATAACAAATATTGGGCAACAATCCATTAGAATTCTTATAAATTCTAAAACTTCTACTCTTTTTGGGCCAAGAACATTAATTTCTTAACTTAATTATAAATGACATTTAAATGGCAGTCTTGTGTTAATATACCAATAATATTTCAGATAAAGAGCATCTAAGTGAGTGAGACAAGTTAGAACCTGTGAGCCACACTAGTATAGACAGCTTGGGGCAAAATTCTGCGGTAGGTTCTTTTTACTTCCTAATGTACGGAACATAAGCGGTCTCCTCCATAGTCCAAAAACCAAAAGCGTATTAAACATATTAAGCATCCCAAGAAGCAGCTGCTTCATTTTCCTTTTCCCGGTAACTTTGCAGGCGCCCAAGATAAGGATGTCTGAAATCTACACTTTCTGGCATGTATCAATTGCACGATGAAATTTACTTTATGATTTTTTTCTTGGGCTGGAGATAGAAAGCCAGTGGAGTTTTCTCAAAAACATAACTGCAAAAACAAGGCCTTTGCTCGTTCTGAGATCCCCGCGCAATTCAGACAGGTTCGCATTCGGGAAACGGTGAGATTCCTGGAGAAAATATTTGGAAAGTCCCCGGGCCAGAGGGAGGGAATAAAAAAGGACATTCTGAAAGTGACTGCCGCCTACATTGGTACGGGGGAGTCCCCCTCCCGATACCCCAGGACAGCACCTATTTTCATCCCATGCTTCCCTCTCTCCCACCCCTCCAAACATCACAACCTCCATTTCCCACCCCCACCGAGCCTTGCTCTCTCTCACCCCGCAGCTACGCCTAAACACCGCGGCCATGTTGACTCGCGGTCCGGGTCCACAGCTCCCAAGTCACTGCGCGGCGCCGAGAGTGCCAGAGTCCTCCCGGGCGCGAGGCGCTAGATCCGTCTGGCCCCGCCCACACCCTGGTCCCGCCCACCGGCGTGGATTTGGGTGGGGAGGGAGGGGAGCGGTTGCGCCGAAAGGGGGCGAATAGGGTAAAAGGAGGCGAGGAGGCGAGGAGGCGGGGAGGCGGGGAGGCGGGGGAGGCGGGGGGGGTGGTGGTGGGGAAGTTGCGTGCGCAATGCAGCGGGACGCTTCTGCAGCGTCCGTACGACCTTGGGCGGGTGGGGGAGGGGTGTCTAACGATCTCCTGGGGCCTAACGGGTCCCGAGGGGTGGTCCACGAAAAGGCTTCGTTTCCCTCGAGCCCTGAGTTCAGACGACGCGACTTCTCGGTGGGAAGCGGAGGGCCGTGCGGAGAGGGATCCCGGACTCGCGTTCCTTGCCTGGAGCCGGGCAGACGTCGAGGGCGGGCGAGCGAGAGGCGCGGGGCCAGCCCGGAATCTGGGTGAGAGGGCGCGGCCAGGGACCTCTGCGCGGTCTGCGCCGACTCCTGGCGGAGAGATACCTTCCTGGCTGTCAGGCTTGACCCTTGGTCCAAAGACCAAAGGACATACTGTGCTTAAAAAAAACAGAGAAATTGACCCACCTAGATAAAGTTGACCTTCACTAATATTCCCAAGGTTGTTTATTACCACCCACGTGTGTGGTTGTGCAGTGTCCTTGGAAATAAGATGATCGTATCTAAAGCTCCTGGTTCAGCGAATGAATGTTGGAAGTGAATGTCCGCCTGAAGAATACTACTTAAAGTCACTCTCTTCCAGTTAGACCCTCAGTTCGGAGACGGAAGCTGTAATGTTACAGTGCTGGGGGTTTTATAAAGCTGTACAAGTTTGGATAGCTTTTTGCGAAAGCTAGTAAGAGCCCCAATGCAACGGGAGTGTAAATGTACCCCGTAATTCCAAGGACTTTTAGTTCTCTCTCTCTCTTTTTTTTTAAAGATTTTATTTATTTTTTTGACAGCACATGCAGGAAGAGCAGCAGGCAGAGGGAGAGGGAGAAGCAGGCTCCCAGCTAAGCAAGGAGCCTGATGTGGGGCTCAATCCCAGGACCCAGGGTCATGACCGGGGGCTAAGGTATCTGCTTAACCTTAAACCACTGAGCCACCCAGGTGCCCCAGGACTTTTCATTTTTATTGCTACTGTCCTAGTTTAGGCTCTCATCACTCACCAGTAAATCATGTTAACTTGCTAAATAATCTTTTTTTGCCTGGTAAAGGCCAGCCATAATCTCATTCTAATTTAGCTTTTTAATTCCTATATCCTGTTATTGTAGTCTCCTACAGGAACCTTTCCACATTGTCTTCTGGGGATTTATAATGTATTTATTAAGACTGGGCACAAGGCAGAATGTTAATTATGTGCTAAATTCAAAGTTAAAGTACCAGGGTAACTCAGAAAACGGAGAACACAGTTTGTCCTGGAATCATTAAGAAAGCCTTCAAAGAGGTGGGTAAAACACAAAGTGGACTGTTAAAGATGGGTAGGATTTAGTGGGGGGAAAAAAGAGATGGGTAGGATTTGACTAATGTACCTCTAATTTTTTCAGTTTCTTATTCTGAACATTTCAAGCACAATGAAGATGAACAAAAAATACAAAATCACCGTTATGCCCATCACCTAGATTTAAAAATTGTTATTGTCCACTCATATGTGGAATTTAAGAAACAAAACAGACAAACATAGGGAAAAAAATAATTGTTATTGTCTTATTTGTTTTATTTATGTGAGTATGTGTTTGGTGTCATTTTGTTTTCGTCAGAACCCTAAGTTGAAACATTAAGATACTTCACTTCTGAGATTAAGAATTCCTCATATCAGTGAGGTCATGGGGGTGGGGTGGGAGGGATGGGGTGACTGGGTGATGGACACTGGGGAGGGTATGTGTTCTGGTAAGCGCTGTGAATTGTGCAAGACTGTTGAATCTCAGATCTGTACCTCTGAAACAAATAATGCAATATATGTTAAGAAAGAAAAAAAGAAGAAGAATGTAGCAGGAGGGGAAGAATGAAGGGGGGGAAGTCGGAGGGGGAGAAGAACCATGAGAGACGATGGACTCTGAAAAACAAACTGAGGGTTCTAGAGGGGAGGGGGGTGGGGGGATGGGTTAGCCTGGTGATGGGTATTGAGGAGGGCACGTTCTGCATGGAGCAGTGGGTGTTATGCACAAACAATGAATCATGGAACACTATATCTAAAACTAATGATGTAATGTATGGGGATTAACATAACAATAAAAAATTAAAAAATAAAAAAAAATAAAAAAATAAAAAGATACTTCACTTCTAAATACTTTAGCAGTACATCTCCTGTGAGGACATTGCCCTATGTAACTACAAAACTTTTATCACACCTAAGAAAATGAACTATTATTCTCTAATATCATTTAATATCCAGTTAATATTTATATTTCCCCAGTAGTCCCCTAAATGCGTTTTGTATGTAGTTTGTTTTTGAACCAGGATCCTATCAATAATTACATATTGCAGTTGGGTTTTAACTTTCTTTGGTCTCTTTTAACCACAAACTTTTAATCTCATCTCTTTACTCACACGCCCCCCCAATAATTTTGATTTTTTTTTTTTTAAGAAACAAAGCCAGTTGTCCTGAAAATACCATATTTCTGAGTTGTCTGATTGTATTCATTTTTGCTTCTAAACCTTGTATCTCCTATAAACTGCAAGTTCCTGGAGGCTTGAGTAGTTTACATTAAACGTATTTTGCAAGGCTACTTCTTACTCAGGTCATACTGTGTAATGTCCAGGTTTATCTCACTGTTACTGATATGTTTGATCATTTGATTAAGGTGCTAACAGGCAGCTGTGTTGTAAAGGTATATTTTTCCCTTTGCAATTAAGTAATCTATAGGGTGATATCATGTCAAATAGTATTTCTAAATTTTGCTCAGTGGCAGACATGGAATCAGCTCTCAATGAACACTTTTTTAGTTGGACACTGTTCCACAAAACTTTTACTATATTTTTAGGTGAAATAATTCAAATAACTCCCCGATGTTCCTTCATCCCTTGCCATCTCTCTGTAACTAATGGGAATATGACATAAAGATAGGTAATTCTTAACCTGGTGGTTAAGTGGTTCTTAACCTGGGACCCTTGAATAAGCTTTAGGTGGATGTGAAAATCTGTGGAGTTAAATGAAGAATTTGCTATGTATGCATACATTTCTTTCTTTTTTTTTTTTAATTCTATTATGTTAGTCACCATACGTTACATCATTAGGTTTCGATATAGTGTTCCATGATTCATTGTTTGCATATAACACCCAGTGCTCCATGCAATACATGCCCTCCTTAATACCCATCACCGGGCTAACCCATCCCCCAACACCCCTCCCCTCTAGAACCCTCAGTTTGTTCTCAGAGTCCATAGTCTCTCATGGTTCATCTCCCCCTCTGATTTCCCCCCTTCATTTTTCCCTTCCTGCTATCTTCTTTTTTTTTTTTTTAACATATAATGTATTATTTGTTTCAGAGGTACAGGTCTGTGATTCATCAGTCTTACATAATTCACAGCACTCAACATAGCACATACCCTTCCCAATGTCCATCACCCAGCCACCCCATCCCTCCCACCCTCCACCACTCCAGCAACCCTCAGTTTGTTTCCTGAGATTAAGAGTCTCTTATGGTTTATCTCCCTCTCTGGTTTCATCTTGTTTCATTTTTCCCTCCCTTCCCCTATGATCCTGTCTTGTTTCTAAATTCCTCATATCAGTGAGATCATATGATACTTGTCTTTCTCTGATTGACTTATTTTGCTTGGCATAATACCCTCAAATTCCATCCATGTCATTGCAAATGGCAAGATTTCGTCTTTTTGATGGCTGCATAATATTCCAGTGTGTGTGTGTTTGTGTGTGTGTGTGTGTGTTGTGTGTATATATATACACACCACTTCTTTTTTTTTTTTTTTTAAGATCTTATTTATTTATTTGAGGGAGAGAGAATGAGAGAGAGGGAGAAGCAGACTCCCTGCTGAGCAGGGAGCCCTATGCGGGACTCGATCCTGGGACTCCAGGATCATGACCTGAGCCGAAGGCAGTCGCTTAACCAACTGAGCCACCCAGGTGCCCTACACACCACATCTTCTTTATCCATTCATCTGTTGGTGGACATCTTGGCTCTTTCCATAGTTTGGCTATTGTGAACATTGCTGCTATAAACATTGGGGTGCATGTACCCCTTCAGATCACTACATTTGTATCTTTGGGGTAAATACCCAGTAGTGCAATTGCTGGGTCGTAGGGTAGCTCTATTTTCAACTTTTTGAGGAACCTCCATACTGTTTTCCAGAGTGGCTACACCAGCTTGCATTCCCACCAACAGTGTAGGAGGGTTCCCCTTTCTCCACATCCTTGCCAACATCTGTCATTTCCTGACTAGTTAATTTTTGCCATTTTGACTGGTGTGAGGTGGTATCTCATTGAGGTTTTGCTTTGTATTTCCTTGATGCCGAGTGATGTCCAACACTTTGATGTGTCTGTTGGCCATTTGGATGTCTTCTTGCAGAAATGTCTGTTCATATCTTCTGCCCATTTCTTGATTGGATTATTTGTTCTTTGGGTGTTGAGTTTGACAAGTTCTTTATAGATTTTGGATACTAGCACTTTATCTGATATGTCATTTGCAAATATCTTCTCCCATTCTGTTGGTTGTCTTTTGATTTTGTTGACTATTTCCTTTGCTGTGCAAAAGCTTTTTATCTTGATGAAGTCCCCATAGTTCATTTTTGCCATTGCTTCCCTTGCCTTTGGCGATGTGTCTAGGAAGAAGTTGCTGCAGCTGAGGTCGAAAAGGTTGCTGCCTGTGTTCTCCAATAGGATTTTGATGGATTCCTGTCTCACATTTAGGTCTTTCATCCATTTGGAGTCTATTTTTGTGTGTCATGTAAGGAAATGGTCCAGTTTCATTCTTCTGTATGTGGCTGTCCAATTTTCCCAACACCATTTGTTGAAGAGACTGTCTTTTTTCCATTGGACATTCTTTCCTGCTTTGTCGAAGATTAGTTGACCATAGAGTTGAGGGTCCATTTCTGGGCTCTCTATTCTGTTCCATTGATCTATGTGTCTGTTTTTGTGCCAGTACCACACTGTCTTGATGATTACAGCTTTGTAATAGTGCTTGAAGACTGGAATTCTGATGCCACCAGTTTTGCTTTTCTTTTTCAACATTCCTCTGGCTATTCAGGGTCTTTTCTAGTTCCATACAAATTTTAGGATTATTTGTTCTATTTCTTGTTGAAAAAGTTGATCGTTTTTTGATAGGGATTGCATTAAATTTGTAGATTGCTCTAGGTAGCATAGACATTTTCACAATATTTTTCTTCCAGTCCATGAGCATGGAATGTGTTTCCATTTCTTTGTGTCTTCCTCAATTTCTTTCATGAGTATTCTCTAGTTTTCTGAGTACAGATTCTTTGCGTCTTTGGTTAGATTTGTTCCTAGGTATCTTATGGTTTTGGGTGCAATTGTAAATGGGATCGACTCCTTAATTTCTCTTTCTTCTGTCTTGTTGTTGGTGTATAGAAATACCACCGATTTCTGTGCATTGATTTTATATCCTGCCACTTTACTGAATTCCAGTATGAGTTCTAGCGGTTTTGGGGTGGAGTCTCTTGGGTTTTCCACAAAAAGTATCATATTGTCTGTAAAGAGTGAGAGTTTGACTTTTTCTTTGCCGATTCAGATGCCTTTTATTTCTTTTTGTTGTCTGATTGCTGAGGCCAGGACTTCTAATACTATGTTGAATAGCAGTGGTGATAGTGGACATCCCTGTCGTGTTCCTGACCTTAGGGGAAAAGCTCTCAGTTTTTCCCCATTGAGATTGATATTCACTGTGGGTTTTTCATAGATGGCTTTTATGATATTGAGGTATGAACCACCTATCCCTACACTCTGAAGAGTTTTGATCAAGAAAGGATGCTGTACTTTGTCAAATGCTTTTTCTGCATCTATTGAGAGGATCATATGGTTCTTGTTCTTTTATTAATGTATTGTATCACATTGATTGATTTATGGATGTTGAACCAAACTTGCAGCCCAAGAATAAATCCCACTTGGTCGTGGTGAATAATCCTTTTAATGTATTGTTGGATCCTATTGGCTAGTATTTTTGTGAGACTTTTTGCATCCATGTTCATCAGGGATATTGGTCTGTAATTCTCCCTTTTGATGGGGTATTTGTCTGGTTTGGGGATCAAGGTAATTCTGGCCTCATAAAATGAGTTTGGAAGTTTTCCCTCCGTTTCTATTTTTTTGGAACAGTTTCAGAAGAATAGTTATTTTTTTTTAAAAGATTTTATTATTTATTCATGAGAGACAGAGAGAGAGAGGGAGGGAGAAGCAGGCTCCCCGCTGAGCCGGGAGCCCTACGCAGGACTTGATCCCAGGACCCTGGAATCACGACCCAAGCCGAAGGCAGGCACTTAACCATCTGAGCCACCCAGGCGCCCAGAAGAATAGTTATTAATTCTTCTTTAAATGTTTGGTAGAATTCCCCTGGGAAGCCATCTGGCCCGGGGCTCTTGTTTGTTGGGAGATTTTTGATTACTGCTTCAATTTCTTTACTGGTTTTGGGTCTGTTTAGGTTTTCTGTTTCTTCCTGGTTCAGGTTTGGTAGTTTATACTTCTCTAGGAATGCATCCATTTCTTCCAGATTGTCTAATTTGCTGGCATATAGTGGCTCATAATATGTCCTTATAATTGTTTGTATTTCTTTGGTGTTGGTTGTGATCTCTCCTCTTTCATTCATGATTTTATTTATTTGGGTCATTTCTCTTTTCTTTTTGATAAGTCTGGCCAGGGGTTTATCGATCTTATTAATTCTTTCAAAGAACCAGCTCCTAGTTTTGTTGATCTGTTCTACTGTTCTTCTGGTTTCTATTTCATTGGTTTCTGCTCTGATCTTTATTATTTCTCTTCACCTGCTGGGTTTAGGCTTTATTTGCTGTTCTTTCTCCACCTCCTTTAGGTGTAGGGTTAGGTTATGTATTTGAGACCTTGTTTCTTGAGAAAGGCTTGTATTGCTATATACTTTCCCCTTAGGACTGCCTTTGCTGCATCCCAAAGATTTTGAACAGTTGTGTTTTCATTTTCATTTGTTTCCATGGATTTTTTTAATTCTTCTTTAATTTCCTGGTTGACCCATTCTTTTTATTTTTAATTTTATTTTATTATGTTATGTTAATCACCATACATGACATAATTAGTTTTTGATGTAGTGTTCCATGATTCATTGTTTGAGTATAACACCCAGTGCTTTAGTAAGATGCTCTTTAGCCTCCATGTATTTGAGTTCTTTCTGACTTTCCTCTTGTGATTGAGTTCTGGTTTCAAAGCATTGTAGTCCAAAAATATGCAGGGAATGATCCCAATCTTTTGGTGCCAGTTGAGACCTGATTTGTGACCCAGGATGTGGTTTATTCTGGAGAATGTTCCATGGGCACTAGAGAAGAATGTTTATTCTGTTGCTTTGGGATGGAATGTTCTGAATATGTCTGTGAAGTCCATTTGGTCCAGTGTGTCATTTAAAGTCTTTATTTCCTTGTTGATCTTTTGCTTAGATGATCTGTCCATTTCAGTGAGGGGGGTATTAAAGTCCCCCACTATTATTGTATTGTTGTCAATGTGTTTTTTTGATTTTGTTATTAATTGGCTTATATAATTGGCTGCTCCCATGTTAGGGGCATAGATATTTACAATTGTTAGATCTTCTTGTTGGATA